>NC_133856.1:1158357-1254514 GCF_047830755.1 Zonotrichia albicollis
GGACCCCAAAATCAACACAAGGGACCCCAAAATCCTACCCAGGACCCCCAAAATCCACCCCAAAATCAACTCGGGACCCCCAAAATCCACCAAAGGAGCCCCAAAAATTCAAACCGGGACCCCCAAAATCCACCCCAAAATCAACCCCAGGACCCCCAAAAATTCAAACCGGGACCCCAAAATCTTCAATGGGACCCCCAAAATTCACCCCAAAATCAACCCCAGGACCCCAAAATCCACCCTGGGACCCCAAAAATCCGCCCAAGACCCCCCAAAATGTTCACTTGGACCCAAAATCCAACCCAGGACCCCCCAAAATCAACTCCGAGACCCCCAAAATGTTCACTGGGACCCCAAAATCCACCCCAAAATCAACCCCAAAATCCACCCCGAGACGCCAAATCCAGGTCGGGACCCCCAAAAATCCTCTCTGGGACCCCAAAATCCACCCCAAAATCAAAGCCGGGACCCCAAAATCTTCACTGGGACCCCAAAATTCACCCTGGGACCCCCAAAATTCACCCCAAAATTCACCCTGGGGACCCCCAAAATCCCCTCAAGACCACCAAAATCCACCCCAAAACCAAACCCCAGGACCCCAAAATGTTCACTGGGACCCCCAAAATCCATCCCGGGACCCCCAAAATCCACCCCAAAAATCAAACCCCGGGACCCCCAAAATCTTCATTGGGACCCCAAAAATCAACCCCAGGGCCCCCCCCCCCCAAATACAGCTCGGAACCCCAAAATCCCCCCAAGACCACCAAAATCCACCCCAAAATCCACTCGGGACCCCCAAAATCCACCCTGGGACCCCCAGAAACTCCAAAATCAACACTGGGACCCCCAAAATGTCCCCCAGGACCCCAAAATTTCCCCCAAAATCCACGCCCGGAACCCCAAAAATCAACCCTGGGACCCCCAAAATCCACATTGAGACCCCCAAAATCCCCTCAAACCCCCCCCCCCCCAAATCGCCCTGGGACCCCCAAAATCCACCCAAAAATCTCTCCCAAGACCCCCAAAATCCAACCCAGGACCCCCAAAATCAACCCCAATCCCATCCCGGGACCCCCAAAATCAACTCTGGGACCCCCAAAATCCCCCCCCAAAATCCACGTCCGTCCTTCCAATCCTTTTATTTCCACCCCCCCCCCCCCAAATTTGGGGAGGGGGCCTCAGCTGTGGGGGATGGGGGGAGGGGGGGGGTTCCCCAAATCCGCGCCCCCTCCCCAAATTCCCCCTCAATCTTCGGGGGGCTCCAAGAACTGAGCGAGAGACCTGGGGGGGGGGGGGAATGAGAGGGGGGGGGGTTAAATTGGGTCTGGGGGCGTCCCCAAAATCAGCTGGGGGGGGTGTGGGGTTGGGGGGGGGGATTTTGGGGACCCCCGCCCCAAATTTGGGGAGGGGGCACTTACTGCAGCAGCGCCCCCGAGAGCTCGTCCAGCAGGCTGCCTGCGGAATTTGGGGAGGGGTCTCAGGGGGGGATTTGGGGGTCCTGGGGTGATTTTGGGGGTCCTGAGGAATTTGGGGAGGGGTCTCAGGGGAGGTTTGAGGGTCCTGAGGTGATTTTGGGGGGTCCTGGGGAATTTGGGGAGGGGTCTCGGGGTGGATTGGGGGGTCCTGGGGAAGTTTGGGGTCCTGAGGTGATTTTGGGGGTCCTGGGGAATTTGGGGAGGGGTCTCAGGGCGGGGATTTGGGGGTCCTGGGGAATTTGGGGAGGGGTCTCAGGGGGGAATTTGGGGGGTCCTGGAGGGGTTTGGGGGTCCTGGGGAATTTGGGGAGGGGTCACAGGGGGAGATTTGGGGGTCCTGGGGAATTTGGGGAGGGGTCTCGGGGGAGGATTTGGGGGTCCTGAGGTGATTTTGGGGGTCCTGGGGAATTTGGGGGAGGGGTCTCAGGGGGGAAATTGGGGGTCCGGGGGGGAATTTGGGGTCCTGGGGAATTTGGGGAGGGGTCTCAGGGGGGGATTTGGGGGTCCTGAGGTGATTTTGGGGGTCCTGGGGAATTTGGGGAGGGGTCTCAGGGGGGGATTTGGGGGGTCCTGGGGGGATTTGGGGGTCCTGGGGAATTTGGGGAGGGGTCTCAGGGTGGGTTTGGGGGTCCTGGGGGGGTTTGGGGGTCCTGGGGAATTTGGGGAGGGGTCTCGGGGGGGGATTTGGGGGTCCTGGGGAATTTTGGAGTCCTGGGAATTTGGGGAGGGGTCTCTGTGTGAATTAGGGGAGGGGTCTCCGGCTGGATTTGGGGTCCGGGCTGAATTTGGGGAGGGGTCCCGGAATTTATTTTGGAGAGGATTTTGGGGTTCTCTGGGTGAATTAGGGGAGGGGTCTCAGGGTGGATTTGGGAGGGGTCTTAGGGGGGGTTTGGGGGTCCCCAGGTGGATTTGGGGAGGGGTCTCGGTGTGAATTTGGGGTTCCGGGGTTGATTTTCGGGTTCTCGGGATGGATTTTGGGGAGGGGTCTCTCTCAGGGTGAATTTGGGGAGGGGTCTCAGGGTTGATTTTGGGTTTTCGGGGCGGATTTTGGGGTCCCGGGTGGGATTTTGAGGAGGGGTCTCTGTGAATTTGGGGAGGGGTCTCTCTCAGGTGAATTAGGGGAGGGGTCTCTGTGTGAATTAGGGGAGGGGTCTCCGGGTGAATTTGGGGAGGGGTCTCGGGCTGGGTTTGGGGGTCCCGTGTTGGATTTTGGAGTTCCGGGGTGGATTTTGGGGTGAATTTTGGGGTTTTCGGGGCGGATTTTGGGGAGGGGTCTCGGGGTGAATTAGGGGAGGGGTCTCGGGGTGAATTAGGGGCGGGGTCTCTGAATTAGGGGCGGGGTCTCAGGTGAATTAGGGGCGGGGTCTCTGAATTGGGGCGGGGTCTGGGTGTGAATTAGGGGCGGGGGTCTCAGAATTAGGGGCGGGGGTCTCAGAATTAGGGGCGGGGTCTCTGAATTGGGGGCGGGGTCTCAGGTGAATTAGGGTCGGGGTCTGTGAATTGGGGCGGGGTCTCTGAATTGGGGGCGGGGGTCTCTGAATTAGGAGCGGGGTCTCTGAATTGGGGGCGGGGTCTCAGGTGAATTAGGGGCGGGGTCTCAGAATTAGGAGCGGGGTCTCAGGTGAATTAGGGGCGGGGGTCTCAGAATTAGGGGCGGGGTCTCAGGTGAATTAGGGGCGGGGGTCTGGGTGTGGAATTAGGGGCGGGGTCTCTGAATTGGGGCGGGGTCTCAGGGTGAATTAGGGGAGGGGTCTCTGAATTAGGGGCGGGGTCTCAGGTGAATTAGGGGCGGGGTCTCTGAATTGGGGCAGGGTCTCTGAATTAAGGGCGGGGTCTCTGAATTGGGGCGGGGGTCTCAGAATTAGGGGCGGGGTCTCTGAATTGGGGCGGGGTCTGGGTGTGAATTAGGGGCGGGGTCTCTGAATTTGGGGCGGGGTCTGGGTGTGAATTAGGGACGGGGTCTCTGAATTGGGGCGGGGGTCTCTGTGTGAATTAGGGGCGGGGTCTCTGAATTAGGGGCGGGGTCTCAGGTAAATTAGGGGCGGGGTCTGTGAATTGGGGCGGGGTCTCTGAATTAGGGGCGGGGTCTCAGGTGAATTAGGGGCGGGGTCTCTAAATTGGGGCGGGGGTCTCAGGTGAATTAGGGGCGGGGTCTCTGAATTGGGGCGGGGTCTGGGTGTGAATTAGGGGCGGGGTCTCTGAATTGGGGCGGGGTCTCAGGGTGAATTAGGGGCGGGGTCTCTGAATTGGGGCGGGGGTCTCTGAATTAGGGGCGGGGGTCTCTGAATAGGGGCGGGGGTCTCAGGTGAATTAGGGGCAGGGTCTCAGAATTAGGGGCGGGGTCTCTGAATTAGGGGCGCGGTCTCAGGTGAATTAGGGGCGGGGTCTGTGAATTGGGGCGGGGTCTGTGAATTAGGGGCGTGGGTCTCAGGTGAATTAGGGGCGGGGTCTGTGAATGGGGCGGGGTCTGTGAATTGGGGGCGGGGTCTCTGAATTGGGGAGGGGTCTGGGTGTGAATTAGGGGCGGGGTCTCTGAATTGGGGCGGGGTCTGGTGTGAATTAGGGGCGGGGTCTGTGAATGGGGGCGGGGTCTCTGAATTGGGGGCGGGGTCTGTGAATGGGGGCGGGGTCTGTGAATGGGGGCGGGGTCTCAGGGTGAATTAGGGGCGGGGGTCTGTGAATTGGGGCGGGGTCTCAGGTGAATTAGGGGCGGGGTCTCAGGTGAATTAGGGGCGGGGTCTCTCTCAGGTGAATTAGGGGCGGGGTCTCTCTCAGGTGAATTAGGGGCGGGGTCTCTGGTGAACTAGGGGCGGGGTCTCTGAATTAGGGGCGGGGGTCTGTGAATGGGGGCGGGGTCTCACCGGGCCGGCAGGCGGTCTCGCACAGCAGCGGGCACAGCGAGCAGAGCTGGCAGCCCTGGGGGGGGCGGCAACAATGGGGAAAATTGGGGCCAGTTTGGGATTTTTGGGGAATTTTGGGATTTTTGGGGGTTTTGTGGGGTTTGGGGAATTTTAGGGGAAGTTTTGGGGAGAATTTGGGGGAATTTTGGAAGATTTTGGTGATTTTTCGGGGAGTTTTGGGGGTTTTTGGGGAGCTTTTTGTGGGGATTTTGGGGCGGATTTTTGGGTTTTTGGGGGAATCTTTTTAGGGAATTTGGGGGAGTTTTGGGGACATTTTGGGGAGTTTGGGGGAAAGTTGGGGATTTGGGGAATTTTGCGGGGATTTTGGGGGGAATTTGGGAAGATTTTCGGGGGGATTTTTGGGACTTTTTGGGGAGTTTTGAGGGGTTTTGGGGTGATTTTTTGAGGGTTTTTTTTGGGGGAATTTTTGGGGATTTTTGGCAATTTTTGGGGGATTTTGGGGAATTCTGAGGGAAATTGGGGAATTTTGGGGATTTTGGGGACATTTTGGGGAGTTTGGGGGAAAGTTGGGGGGGATTTTGGGGGGCATTTGGGGAAATTTGGGAAGATTTTGGGGGATTTTGGGAATTTTTCGGGGAGTTTTGGGGGGTTTTGGGGCGCTTTTTTGGGGGGGTTTGGGGCGATTTTTTGAGGTTTTTTTGGGGGGAATTTTGGGGAATTTTTGGGGATTTTTTGGGGAGTTTTGGGGGATTTGGGGCGACTTTTTGGGGGGATTTTTTTAGGGAATTTGGGGGTTTTTGGAGCGATTTTTTGGGGTTTTTTTTTTGGGAAATTTTTTGGGAATTTTGGGGGAATTTGGGGAGAGTTTTGCGGTTTTCTGGTGAATTTTGGGGCAGTTTGGGGGAATTTGGGGGTTTTTGGGGGGGATTTTGAGGGGTGGATTTTGGGTGATTTTTGTGGGAATTTTGGGGGTTTGGGGGATTTTGGGGGGATTTTTTTTTGGGTGAATTTCGGGGGGTTTTGGGGTTTTGGGATTTTTGGGGATTTTTGGGGGATTTTTTTGGGGTGAATTTTTGGGGTTTTGGGATTTTTGGGGGATTTTTTTGGGGGTGAATTTTTGGGGTTTTGGGATTTTTGGGGGATTTTTTTGGGGTGAATTTTTGGGGGTTTTGGGGATTTTTGGGGGATTTTTGGGGGGATTTTTTGGGGGTGAATTTCGGGGGTTTTGGGGTTTTGGGATTTTGGGGGATTTTTTTTTTTGGGTGAATTTTTGGGGTTTTGGGGGATTTTTGGGGGATTTTTTTGGGGTGAATTTTGGGGGATTTTTGGGGATTTTTGAGGGATTTTTTTGGGGTGAATTTTGGGGATTTTTGAGGGATTTTTTTGGGGTGAATTTGGGGATTTTTGGGGGATTTTTTTGGGGTGGAATTTCGAGGTTTTGGGGTCACCTGGCAGGGGTGGGCAGGGGTCTCCCCCGGGGTCCCCCTCGGTGCAGGGGGCGAGCGAGGAGCAGAGCCGGCAATGCTGGGGAGGGGGCGACGGTCAGGGGGGGCACAAAGACCCCCCCAAAATCCCCCCCAAAATCCCCCAAAACCCCCCAAAATCCCTCCCAAGACCCCTCCCCAAAATCCCTCTTGGACCCCCCAAAACCTCCCCAAATTTCCCCAAAATCCCTCCCAAGACCCCTCCCCAAAATCCCTCTTGGAACCCCCCAAAACCTCCCCAAATTTCCCCAAAATCCCTCCCAAGACCCCTCCCCAAAATCCCTCTTGGACCCCCCAAAATCCCCCAAAAAAATCCCTGAAACCCCCCCAAAATCCCCCCCGAAGACCCCTCCCCAAAATGCCCCCAAATTTGCCCAAATCCCCCAAAATTCCCTCAAATCTCCCTCGAAATCCCCCAAAAACTCCCCAAATCCACCCCAAATTCCCCAAAATTTACCCAAATTTTCCCCCAAATCCCCCTAAAACTCCTCCAGACCCCCCCCAAGACCCCCAAGACCCCCCAAATTTGCCCAAATCCACCCAAAATCCCCCCAAACTCCCAAAATCCCCCCCAAATTTGTCCAAAATCCCCCCAAATTTTCCCCCAAATTTACCCCCAAATCCCCCCCAAAATTTGCCCAAATCCCCCCAAACTCCCAAAATCCCCCCCAAATTTGCCCCAAATCCCCGAAAATCCCCCCAAATTTACCCCCAAATTTACCCCCAAATCCCCCCCAAAATTTGCCCAAAATCCCCCCAAATTTTCCCCCCCAAATTTGTCCAAAATCCCCTAAAATTCCCTCCAAATTTTCCCCAAAATTTCCCCCCAAATTTACCCCCAAAATCCCCCAAATTTTCCCCCAAATCCCCCAAATCCCCAAGGCCCCCAAATTTGCCCAAATCCCCTCAAATCCCCCCCAAATCCCCCAAATTTTCCCCCAAATTTGTCCAAACCCCAAAATCCCCCAAATTTGTCCAAAATCCCCTAAAATCCCCCCCCAAATTTTCCCCCAAATCGCCCCAAAATCCCCAAGACCCCCCCAAAATTTGCCCAAATCCCCCCAAAATCCCCCCAGTTTTCCCCCCAAATTTTCCCCCAAATTCACCCAAAAAAATCCTCCAAAATTCCCCCAAATCCCCCAAAATTTGCCCAAAATCCTCTAAAATCCCCCAAATTTCCCCCCAAATTTGCCCAAATCCCCCAAATTTTCCCCCAAATCCCCAAGACCCCCCCAAAATTTGCCCAAAACCCCACAAATTCCCCCCCAAATCCCCCCCGGACCCCTCCCCACCTTGCAGTAGCTGCAGTAGCTGCAGATGGAGCCGGGCCCGGTACCGCCCTTTCGGCCTCACCTTCCTCCTCCTCCTCCTCCTCCTCCTCTTCCTCACTCCCTGAATTTGGGGAGGGGTCACCCCAAAAATTTTGGGATCCCAAAAAAAACCCCAAAATCTCATTTTTTCCCCCCAAAAAATAAAATAAATCATCCCACCTTCATCATCAATCATCATCATCATCATCTTCCTCTTCCTCGGAGCTTTGGGCGCCATCTTTGTCTTCGTCGCCTTCATCATCATCTTCATCAGAGCTGGGGGGGGGCGTGGCCTTCATCGTCATCATCATCATCATCATCATCATCGTCGTGGTTGTCATGGTGACGATGACAACGGTGGCCTTCATCATCATCATCATCATCATCATCCTCCTCCTGGCGGCGGGCCTTCGGCCTCCTCGCGGCCTTCATCATCGTCGCCGTCGTCATGGCGACGGCCTTCGTCGCCCTCGCGGCGTTGGCCTTCATCATCATCGTCATCGTCGCCATGGCGACGGTGGCCTTCATCCTCATTGCCACCACCATCATCATCCTCCTCCTCGCGGTGGCCTTCGGCCTCGTTGCCATGGTGATGGTGATGATGATGATGGTGGTCACTGGGAGAGCCTTCCTCCCTCTGAGGAGGGTGGTGATGATGATGAAGGCTCTGCCCTTCCTCCTCCTCCTCCTCTCCTCCCCTCCATGATGATGATGATGATGGTGGTGGGGTGGGTCGACGAGGGAGCCTTCGTCCCTGTGGTGATGAGGATGAGGATGGGCGCCGGGGGAGCCTTCCTCTTCCTCCTGGTGATGAGGATGATGATGGCGGGAGCCTTCATCCCTCTGAGGATGGTGAGGATGAGGATGATGATGGTCACTGGGGGAGCCTTCATCCCTCTGATGATGATGATGAGGATGGAGCTGGGGGTCTCCAGAGGAGCCTTCATCTTTCAGAGGATGATGATGATGAAGATGAGGATGATGATGGTGGTCACCGGGGGAGCCTTCATCATCCCTCTGAGGATGATGATGGTGGGGGGTCTCCAGGAGAGCCTTCATCCCTCAGAGGATGATGAGGATGAGGATGATGATGGTGGTCACCGGGGGGAGCCTTCATCCCTCAGAGGATGATGATGAGGATGAAGTTGGGGGGTCTCCAGAGGAGCCTTCATCCTTCAGAGGGTGATGAGGATGAGGATGAGGATGATGATGAGGATGAAGCTCGGGGTCACTGTGGGAGCCTTCATCCCTCAGAGGATGATGAGGATGAGGATGATGATGGTCACTGGGGGAGCCTTCATCCCTCAGAGGATGATGAAGATCATGGTGGGGGGTCTCCAGAGGAGCCTTCATCCTTCAGGAGGATGATGATGAGGATGATGATGGTGAGGATGGTTGTCATCACTGGGGGGAGCCTTCATCCCTCAGAGGATGATGAGGATGAGGATGAGGATGGTGAGGAGGAAGCTCGGGGTCTCCCAAGCCCCCCCTGAGCAGCAGCAGCACCAACAGCAGCCACGGGCGGGGCATGGCCGGAGTGACCACTGAGTGACCACTGAGTGACCACTGACCACTGACCACTGAGTGACCACTGAGTGACCACTGACCACTGACCAATGAGTGACCACTGAGTTACTGCTGAGAGACCACTGAGTGACCACTGACCAATGAGTGACCGCTGAGTGACCACAGAGAGATGGCTGAGTAATCACAGTGACCACGGAGTGACCACTGAGTGATCACGAAGTAATCATGGAGTGACCACAGAGTGACCACCAGGAGTGACCACGGAGAGATTACGGAGTGACCACAGAGTGACCGCTGAGAGACCGCTGAATAATCACAAAATGACCATGGAGTGACCGGTGCTGAGTGACCACGGAGAGACCACAGAGTGACCACCAGGAGGGATCACCAAATGACCGCTGGGTGACCACGGAGAATCCACAGAGTGACCAGAGCCGAATGACCAATGAGTGACCACAGAGAGACCACGGAGTGACTGAAGAGTAAATCACGGAGTGACCAGTGCTGAGTGACCCGCCGAGAATGACCACGGAGTGACCACGGAGTGACCACAGAGAAGCCCACAGAGTGACCACCAGGAATGTCCAGAGCCAAGTGACCACCAAGTGACCGGTGCTGAGTTACCACAGAGAGACCACGGAGTGACCACAGAGTGACCGCCGGGAGTGATCACGGAGTGACCATTGGGAATGACCACGGAGAGACTGCTGAATAGCCGGAGCTGAGTGACCACGGAGTGACCACGGAGTGACCACGGAGTGACCAAGGAGTGGCCAGAGACGAGTGACCACGGAGAGCCCACGGGGGTGACCACTGAGAGTGACCACGGAGCGTCCAGAGCCGAGTGACCACCGAGTGACCGCTGGGAGAATCCACCAAGTGACCACCGAGTGACCGGAGCTGAGTGACCACGGAGAGCCCACGGAGTGACCGGTGCTGAGTGGCCGGAGCTGAGTGACCACAGAGTGACCACTGAGTGACCGCTGAGAGTGACCGCTGGGAGAATCCACTGAGTGACCGGAGCTGAGTGACCACCGAGTGACCACTGAGTGACCTATGGGAGAATCCACCGAGTGACCACCGAGTGACCGAGGCTGAATGACCACGGAGTGACCACAGAGAGCCCACGGAGTGACCGGTGCTGAGTGGACCAGATCCGAGTGACCACCGAGTGACCACTGAGAGTGACCACGGAGTGACCAGATCCGAGTGACCACCGAGTGACCGCTGAGTGGCCACGGAGTGACCACGGAGTGTCCAGAGCCGAGTGACCACCGAGTGACCACGGAGAGCCCACGGAGTGACCGGTGCTGAGTGGCCGGAGCTGAGTGACCACAGAGTGACCACTGAGTGACCGCTGAGAGTGACCGCTGGGAGAATCCACTGAGTGACCGGAGCTGAGTGACCACCAAGTGACCACTGAGCGACCTCTGGGAGAATCCACCGAGTGACCACTGAGTGACTGGAGCTGAGTGACCACAGAGTGACCACAGAGTGTCCAGAGCCGAGTGACCACCGAGTGACCGGAGCTGAATGACCACGGAGTGACCACAGAGAGCCCACGGAGTGACCACGGAAGTGTCCAGAGCCGAGTGACCACTGGGAGAATCCACTGAGTGACCACGGAGTGACCACAGAGAGCCCGCGGAGTGACCACAGAAATGACCACAGAGAGCCCACGGAGTGACCACAGAGTGGCCGGAGCCGAGTGACCACTGGAGAATCCACGGAGTGACCACAGAATGACCACAGAGAGCCCACGGAGTGACCACAGAGTGGCCGGAGCCGAGTGACCACTGGGAGAATCCACGGAGTGACCACGGAGTGACCACAGAGAGCCCCACGGAGTGACCACAGAGTGGCCGGAGCCGAGTGACCGCCGAGTGACCGCTGAGTGACCGCAGCAGCTGCGCCCCTCCCCCACCCCCAAAAATAGACCCGAGGGGGGGGGAGGGGAAAAAAACCCAAAAAATCCCAAAAAAATCAAAATTCTTAAACAATTTGGGGATTTTTATTTCACATTTTGGGGTCTCCCCACAATTTGGGGAGGGTCCTAATTTTTGGGGGGGGTCCTAATTTTTGGGGGGGGTCACATTTAGGGGGGTCACCCAAATTTGGGGGGAGCAGGGAGGGAAAAAATGGGGAAAAAAACCCAAAAATTCAATTTTTTGTACAGTTTTGGGGGTTTATTTCACATTTTGGGGTCTCCTCACAATTTGGGGAGGGGTCCTAATTTTTGGGGGGGGTCCTGATTTTGGGGGGGGGTCACATTTAGGGGGGATCACCCCAAATTTGGGGAGAAAATCCCAAAAAATTGAGGATTTTAACCCATTTTTAGTGGGTTTTTTTTGCATTTGGAGGGGGTCAGATTTGGGGGGTGATCCCAAATTTGGGAGGGGTCCCCCCAAATTTGAGGGGGGGGTCACATTTAGGGGGGGTAACCCCAAAACTGGGGGAGCAGGGGGGGAAAATTGGGGAAAAAAAAAATTGAGGAGTTTTGACTCATTTTTAGAAGTTTTTTTTTTATTTGGGGGGGGTTAAATTTGGGGAGAGGTCGTCATTTGGGGAGGGGGTCCCCTCAGATTTGAGGGGGGGGTCCTCATTTTGGGGGGGTCATCCCAAATTTGGGGGGGGAGCAGGGAAGAAATTGGGGAGGAAAACCCCAAAAATTCAGGATTTTCACCCATTTTTGGTTTTTTTTTTTTCACACTTAGAGGTATCCCCAAATTTGAGTGGGGGGGTCCTCATTTAGGGGGAGGGGTCGCACCCCAATATTTAGGAACCAAACCCCCCCCCCCCAAAAAAAAAGTCATAAAAATTAAATAAAATTTAAATAAAATTGACCAAAATTTGGAAAAATTTCCAAATATTTTTGGGGGTGGCGGGGTCAAAATTGAGGGGGGGGTCCCCCCATTTTGGGCATGGGGGGGGACCCCCAAATTTAATTTAATTTAATTTAATTTAATTTAATTTAATTTAATTTATTTTGAGAGGGGGGGGAGGGGGCAGAAATTGGACACCCCGAGCTAAAAATAACCCGGGGGTGGGGGGGCGGAGGGGAGGTTGGTGCCCCTCCCCCCACCCCCGCCCCTCCCCCCACCCCCGCACAACCTTGGGGGGGGAGGGGAATAAAGGGGGGACCCCCTCCAGGACCCCCCCCCCAAAAAACAAAACCGGAGCAAAGGGAACGGCAGAACCATGGGGGGGGCGCAGGTGAGGGGGGGGCGACCCCAAATTTGGGGAGGGGGCTCCCAAAATATGGGGGGGGGGACCCCAAATGATGAATGGGGGGGATCCAAATTATGGGAGGGGGCGGCAATTATGGGGAGGGGGCGGCAAATATTGGGGAGGCGAATTATGGGGAGGGGGGACCCCTAATTATGGGGGGGGGTGGCAAATTATTGGGGGGGGGGAGCATCTCAAATTATGGGGGGAACCCCAAATTTGGGGAGGGGGCTCCAAATATTGGGGGGGGGGACCCCAAATGATGAGTGGGGGGGATCCAAATTATGGGGAGAGGGGGCGAATTATGGGGAGGGGGGACCCCAAATTATGGGGAGGGGGCGGCAAATATTGGGGAGGGGGCTCAAATTATGGGGGGACCCCAAATTATGGGAAGGGGGCGGCAAATATTGGGGGAGGGGGGGGAATTATGGGAGGGGGATCCCAAAATATTGAGGGGGGGGACCCCCAAATTATGGGGAGGGGTCGGCAAATTATGGGGGGGGGGCCCAAATTATGGGGAGGGGGCTCAAACTATGGGGGGACCCCCAAATTATGGGGAGGGGGGTGGCAAATATTGGGGGGGGAGCCCAAATTATTGGGGGGGAGTCCAAATTATGGGGAGGGGGTGGGACCCCAAATTTATGGGGAGGGGGCGGGAAATTATTGAGGGGGGGACCCCAAATTATGAGTGGGAGGGGTTCCAAATTATGGGGAGGGGGCGGCAAATATTGGGGAGGGGGGCTCAAATTATGGGGAGGGGGGGACCCCAAATTATGGGGAGTGGGCTCCCAAAATATGGGGGGGGACACCCCAAATTATTGGGTGGGCGGGATCCAAATTATGGGGAGGGGGCGGCAAATATTGGGGAGGGGGCTCAAACTATGGGGGAGGGGGGGACCCCCAAATTATGGGGAGGGGGGCGAATTATGGGGAGGGGACCCCAAATTATTGGGGGGGGCTCCAAATATTGGGGAGGGGGCTCAAATTATGGGGGGACCCCAAATTATGGGGAGGGGGCGGGAAATTATTGGGGGGGGAGCCCAAATATTGAGGATGGGGGGCGAATTATGGGGAGGGGGAGCCCAAATTATTGGGGAGGGGGCTCAAACTATGGGGGGACCCCAAATTATGGGGGGGAGACCCCGAATTATTGGGGGGGATCGCAAATATGGGGAGGGGTCGAATTATGGGGAGGGGGAGCCCAAATTATTGGAGGGGGGGGCTCCAAATTATGGGGAGGGGGGCTCCCAAAATATGGGGGGGTACACCCCAAATTATTGGGTGGGCGGGATCCAAATTATGGGGAGGGGGGCGGCAAATATTGGGGAGGGGGCTCAAATTATGGGGGGACCCAAAATATGGGGAGGGGGCTCCAAATATTGGGGGGGGGACCCCAAATTATGGGTGGGGGGGATCCAAATTATGGGGAGGGGGGCGGCAAATATTGGGGAGGGGGGCTCAAATTATGGGGGGGGGGGCCAAATTATGGGGAGGGGGCTCAAACTATGGGGGACCCCAAATTATGGGGCGGCGGTGGCAAATTATTGGGGAGGGGGGACCCCCAAATTATGGGGAGGGGGGCTCCCAAAATATGGGGGGGGACACCCCAAATTATTGGGTGGGCGGGATCCAAATTATGGGGAGGGGGCGGCAAATATTGGGGAGGGGGGCGTCCAATTTTGGGGGGGTACCAAATTATGGGGGGAGAGTCCCAAATTATGGGGAGGGGGCTCAAACTATGGGGGACCCCAAATTATGGGGGAGGGGGTGGCAAATTATTGGGGGAGGGGAGCATCTCAAATTATGGGGGGAGACCCCGAATTATTGGGGAGGGGGGGGCTGCAAATTATGGGGAGGGGGCGGGAAATTATTGAGGGGGGGGGGACCCCAAATTATGGGGAGGGGGGCTCCCAAAATATGGGGGGGGACACCCCAAATTATTGGGTGGGCGGGATCCAAATTATGGGGAGGGGGCGGCAAATTATGGGGAGGGGGCGGCAAATATTGGGGAGGGGGCTCAAATTATTGGGGGGACCCCAAATTATAGGGAGAGACCCCGAATTATTGGGGGGACCCCAAAATATGGGGAGGGGGCTCAAATTATGGGGGGGGGCTCAAAATATGGGGAGGGGGGGAGCCCAAATTATGGGGAGGGGGCGACAAATTATGGGGGGGAGCCCAAATATTGAGGAGGGGCGAATTATGGGGAGGGGGACCCCAAATTATGGGGAGGGGGGGACCCCAAATTATTGGGGGGGGCCTCCAAATTATGGGGAGGGGGCTGAAATTATGGGGGGACCCCAAATTATGGGGAGGGGGCATAAGACCCCCAATTATGGGGTGAGGGGGGGGAGGGGACCCCAATTTATGTGTGGGGGACCCCCAAATTATGGGGAGGGGGCGTCATTAAACCCCAAATTTGAGGACCCCAAATATTGGGGTGGGAGGGGGGGGGGGAAAGGGACCCCAAATATTTGGGGTGGATTTTGGGGAGGGGGATTTTGGGGGGGATTTTGGGGGATTTTTGGGGGGGGATTTGGGGGATTTTGAGGGAGAATTATGGGGGGAATTTGGGGGGGAATTTTGGGGGAATTTGGGGTGGATTTGGGGGAATTTGCGGTGGATTTGGGGGAAATTTTGGGGGAATTTAGGGTGAATTTGGGGGGGATTTTGAGGGGATTTGTGGGGATTTTGGAATGGATTTGAGGGAGGATTTTGGGGAAATTTGCGGTGGGATTTGGGGGATTTTTGGGGGTGCTTGGGGTGGATTTTGGGGGTGAATTTTGGGGGGATTCAGGATGAATTGGGGGGGAATTTTGGGTGAATTTGGGGGGAATTTTGGGGGGAATTTTGGGTGAATTTGGGGGGGAGTTGGGGGGGATTTTGGGGGAATTTTGGGGTGGGTTTGGGGAAAGTTTTGGGGGAATTTAGGTGAATTTGTGGGGATTTTGGAATGGATTTGAGGGAGGATTTTGGGGAAATTTGAGATGGATTTGAGGGATTTTTGGGGGTGCTTGGGGTGAATTTTGGGGGAATTTAGGGTGAATTGGGGGGAATTTTGGGGGTGAATTTTGGGTGAATTTGGGGGGATTTTGGGGGGGGAATTTTGGGGAAATTTCGGGTGAATTTGAGGGAATTTTGGGGGGATTTTGGGGGAGATTTGAGGGGGATTTTGAGGGGGGATTTCTGTGGGTTTTAGGGCAAGTTTTGCGGTAATTTTGGGTGGATTTTGGGGGGAGAATTTTGCAGGGGATTTTGGCGGGAGATTTTCAGCGAATTACCGATCGGGGGTACCACAAGACCCCCAAAATTCATCTCTGCGACCCCTCCCCAATTAACCCACCGCCCCCTCCCCACCCTCAGCTCCTGCTCCTGCTGGCCCCGGTGGCTTTGGGGACCCTGAGCCCCCTGCCCGGGGGAGGGGTCTCGCTGCTGGGGGGGGTCCCGCTGCTTTTGGGGGGGGGTCCCGGCCGCCCCCCGTGCCGGCCCGTCAACGTCACGGTGGCGCTGGAGAAGGACGAGTGTCCCCAATGTCGCGCTGTCACCGCCACCGCCTGCGGGGGCTTCTGCCGCACCCCGGGTACGGCTTGGGGGGCGTTTTGGGGGAAAATTGGGGGATTTGGGGGGGTTTTGAGGGGTTTTGGGGGTGATTTGGGGGGATTTAGGAGTGATTTGGGGGGGATTTTGAGGGGTTTTGGGGGAATTTTGGAGGGGTTTTGTCCCCAATGTCGCGCTGTCACCGCCACCGCCTGCGGGGGCTTCTGCCGCACCCGGGTACGGTTTGGGGGGATTGGGGAAAATTGGGGGGATTTGGGAGGATTTGGGGGGATTTGGGGGGATTTTGAGGGGTTTGGGGGTGATTTGGGGGAATTTTGGGGGGTTTTGGGGGAATTTTGAGGGGTTTGGGGGTGATTTGGGGGGATTTCGGAGGGGTTTTGTCCCCAATGTCGCGCTGTCACCGCCGCCGCCTGCGGGGGCTTCTGCGGCACCCGCGTACAGTCTGGGGGCTTTCTGGGGGGATTTGGGGGGGATTTTGGGGAGGTTTTGGGGGGTTTGGTGGGGAATTTTGAGGGGTTTGGGGGTGATTTGGGGGGATTTTGGGGGCATTTGGGGGGATTTTGAGGGGTTTTGGGGGTGATTTGGGGGGGATTTTGGAGGGGTTTTGTCCCCAATGTCGCGCTGTCACCGCCGCCGCCTGCGGGGGCTTCTGCCGCACCGGGTACGGTCTGGGGGGATTTGGGGGAAAATTGGGGGAATTTGGGAGGATTTCGAGGGTTTTGAGGGGATTTGGGGGTGGTTTGGGGGAATTTTGGGGGGATTTTGGGGGGATTTGGGGGGGATTTTGGAGGGGTTTTGTCCCCAATGTCGCGCTGTCACCGCCGCCGCCTGCGGGGGCTTCTGCCGCACCCGGGTACGGTCTGGGGGGATTTTGGGGAAAATTGGGGGGATTTCGAGGGTTTTGAGGGTTTTGGGGGGATTTGGGGGTTTGGGGGGGAATTTTGAGGGGTTTGGGGGTGATTTGAGGGAATTTTGAGGGGTTTGGGGGGATTTTGGAGGGGTTTTGTCCCCAATGTCGCGCTGTCACCGCCACGCCTGCGGGGGCTGCTGCCGCACCCGGGTACGGTTTGGGGGCTTTTGGGGGAAAAATTGGGGGATTTTGGGGGATTTGGGGGGTTTGGGGGGTGATTTGGGGAATTTGAGGGGTTTTGGGGGAATTTTGAGGGGTTTTGGGGTGATTTGGGGGGATTTTGAGGGGTTTTGTCCCCAATGTCGCGCTGTCACCGCCACTGCCTGCGGGGGCTTCTGCCGCACCCGGGTACGGTCTGGGGGGATTTGGGGGGCATTTCGAGGGTTTTGGGGGGATTTTGGGGATTTTGAGGGGTTTTGGGGGTGGTTTGGGGGGATTTGGGGGTGATTTGGGGGGATTTTGGAGGGGTTTGGGGGGATTTTGGAGGGGTTTTGTCCCCAATGTCGCGCTGTCACCGGCATCGCCTGCGGGGGCTTCTGCCGCACCCGGGCACGGCTTGGGGGAATTTTGGGGAAAATTGGGGGATTTTGGGGGGATTTTGGGGGGTTTGGGGGAATTTCGAGGGTTTTGGGGGGATTTCGAGGGTTTTGGGGGTGATTTGGGGGGATTTTGAGGGGTTTTGGGGGGATTTGGGGGGATTTTGGAGGGGTTTTGTCCCCAATGTCGCGCTGTCACCGCCACCGCCTGCGGGGGCTTCTGCCGCACCCGGGTACGGTTTGGGGGAATTTGGGGAAAAAATTGGGGGAATTTGGGAGGATTTCGAGGGTTTTGGGGGATTTGGGGGTGATTTGGGGGATTTCGAGGGTTTTGGGGGTGATTTGGGGGGATTTTGAGGGGTTTTGGGGTGATTTGGGGGGATTTTGGAGGGGTTTTGTCCCCAATGTCGCGCTGTCACCGCCACTGCCTGCGGGGGCTTCTGCCGCACCCGGGTACGGTTTTGGGGGGATTTGGGGAAAAATTGGGGGAATTTGGGGGGAATTTTGGAATTTGGGGGTGATTTGAGGAATTTTGGGGGGATTTGAGGATATTTGGAGGAGTTTGGGGGATTTTTGGGAGGATTTGGGGGATTTTGGGGGGGGTGTTGGAGGAGTTTTGGGGGAATTGAGGGGGGAGATTTGGGGAGTTTTGGGGGGATTTTAGGGGGGTTGGGGGGTTCGAGGGGGGTTTGTGGGAGATTGGGGGGAATTTTGGGGGAGGTCTGAGAGGATTTGGGGGAATTTGGAGGATTTGTGGGTTTTGGGGGGATTTGGGAGGGTCTTTAGAGGATTATTTGGGTGGGTTTTAGGGGATTATTCGGGGGGTCTTTAGGGAATTATTGGAATATGTATTAGGGATTATTTGGGGGGTCTTTAGGGCATTATTTGGGTGGGTTGTAGGGGATTATTTGGATTATTTCGGAGTATTTAGAGGATTATTTGTGAGTATTTAGAGGATTTTTTGGGGGTTTTTTAGGACATTTTTTGGGATTATCAGGGTGTGTATGAGGGGATTGTTTGGGGGTCTTTAGGGGATTATTCCGGGGGTCTTTAGGGAATTATTGGAATATGTATTAGGGGATTATTTGGGGGTCTTTAGGGCATTATTTGGGTGGGTTGTAGGGGATTATTTGGGTGTGTATTAGGGGATTATTTGGGAGTATTTAGAGGATTATTTGGGGATTTTTAGGGCATTATTTGGGGAGTTTTAGATGATTATCAGCGTGTGTATTAGGGGATTATTTGGGGGTCTTTAAGACATTATTTTAGGGGTTTTTAGGGCATTATTTGGGGGTCTCTTTAGGGGATTATCAGGGTGTGTATTAGGGGATTATTTTGGGGGTCTTTAGGGGTTATTGGGCTGTGTGTTTGAGGGGATTTTTTGGGGTCTTTGGGACATTATTCGGGGGTCTTTAGGACATTATTTGGAATTATTTAGAGCATTATTTGGGTGTGTATTAGGGGGAATTTTTTGTGAGTATTTAGAGGATTATTTGGGGATCTTTAGGGCATTATTCGGGGGGTCTTTAGGACATTATTTGGGATTATTTAGAGCATTATTTGGGGGTCTTTAGGGGATTATTTGGGGGTCTTCAGGGCATTATTTTGAGGGTCTTTAGGGCATTCTTTGGGTGTGCATTAGGAGATTATTCGGGGGTCTTTAGGACATTATTTGGGATTATTTAGAGCATTATTTGGGTGTCTTTAGGGGTTATTGGGCTGTGTGTTTGAGGGGATTTTTTGGGGTCTTTGGGGCATTATTTGGGGGTGTTTAGGGGATTATTTGGGGGTCTTCAGGGGATTATTTGGGGATTTTTAGGGCATTATTTGGGGGTCTTTAGGACATTATTTAGGGGTTTTTAGGGCATTGTTCGGGGGTCTTTAGGACATTATTTGGGATTATTTAGAGCATTATTCGGGGGTCTTTAGGGAATTATTGGAATGTGTATTAGGGGATTATTTGGGGGTCTTTAGGACATTATTTGGGATTATTTAGAGCATTATTTGGGTGTGTATTAGGGGATTATTTCAGAGTATTTAGAGGATTATTTGGGGATTTTTAGGGCATTATTCGGGGGTCTTTAGGACATTATTTAGGGGTTTTTAGGGCATTGTTCGGGGGTCTTTAGGGGATTATTCGGGGTCTTTAGGACATTATTTGGAATTATTTAGAACATTATTTGGGTGTCTTTAGGGGATTATCAGGGTGTGTATTAGGGGATTATTTTGGGGGTCTTTAGGGGTTATTGGGCTGTGTGTTTGAGGGGATTTTTTGGGGTCTTTGGGGCAATATTTGGGGGTGTTTAGGGGATTTTTTGTGAGTATTTAGAGGATTATTTGGGGATTTTTAGGGCATTATTTGGGGGTCTTTAGGACATTATTTAGGGGTTTTTAGGGCATTGTTCGGGGGTCTTTAGGACATTATTTAGGGGTTTTTAGGGCATTGTTCGGGGGTCTTTAGGACATTATTTGGGATTATTTAGAGCATTATTTTGGGGGTCTTTAGGGGTTATTGGGCTGTGTGTTTGAGGGGATTTTTTGGGGTCTTTGGGGCATTATTGGGGGGTCTTCAGGGGATTATTTGGGGATTTTTAGGGCATTATTCGGGGGTCTTTAGGACATTATTTAGGGGTTTTTAGGGCATTGTTCGGGGGTCTTTAGGACATTATTTAGGGGTTTTTAGGGCATTGTTCGGGGGTCTTTAGGACATTATTTGGGATTATTTAGAGCATTATTCGGGGGTCTTTAGAGCATTATTCGGGGGTCTTTAGGGGGTTCTGAGGGTGTCTCCCCCCCTGCAGGAGCCGGTTTACCGCAGCCCCCTGGGCCCCCCCCGCCAGGCCGCCTGCACCTACTCGGGGGTTCGCTACGAGCGCTGGATTTTGGGGGGCTGCCCCCCCGGCACCGACCCCTCCGTCACCGTCCCCGTGGCCCTGGGCTGTCGCTGCGGCCGCTGCCCCATGGCCAGCGCCGACTGCGCCGTGCTGGGGCTGGGACCCTCCTTCTGTGGGGCCCCGAGGGGCTTTGGGGGGTCCTGACACCCCCCCGAGCCCGGGGATGGGACCCCCACCCCCAATTTATGGGGATTTTTGGGTAATAAAAGCTCCTGGCCGCCAGGGGGCGCTGTGTGTCATTGGGGGGTACCATAGAGTGGGGATCCTCATTATGGGGGGTTTGGGGGGTCCAGACCTCACAATTTTGGGACACCCACCTCTCATTTATGGGATTTTGGGGTCCTGACACCCCCCGAACCCGGGGATGGGACCCCCACCCTCAATTTATAGGGTTTGGGGGGGGCGAAATAAAACCTCCTGGCCGCCAGGGGGCGCTGTGTGTGATTGGGGGTACCATAGAGTGGGGATCCTCATTATGGGGGGTTTGGGGGGTCGAGACCTCTCCCACCCCACAGTTATGGGACCCCCACCTCTCATTTATGGGATTTTGGGGTCCTGACACCCCCCGAGCCCAGGATGGGACCCCCACCCCCAATTTATGGGGATTTTTGAGTAATAAAACCTCCTGGCCGCCAGGGGGTGCTGTGTGTCATTGGGGGGTACCATAGAGAGGGGATCCTCATTATGGGGGGGTTTTGGGGGGTCCAAACCTCACAATTATGGGACCTTCACCCTCTATTTATGGGATTTTGGGGGGTCCTGACACTCTCTGACCCCAGGGATGGGACCCCCACCAGGCATTTATGGGGGGAAAAGGGAGGGAAACGTGAGGGGGGAAAATGGCGGGAAACGTGAGGGGAGAAAAATGGAGGGAAACATGAGGGGAAATAGGGAGGAAGAAACAAGGGAAAATGCCAGGAAATATGAGGGGGAAAGGCAGGAATTGTGAGAGGAAAAGGGGCAGAAAATATGAGGGGAAAAGTGAGAAATGTGAGGGGGAAAAGGAAGGGAAACATGAGGGGAGAAAAGGGCGGGAAATGTGAGGGGAGACAAAGGGAGAGAAACGTGAGGAAGAAAATGGGGGAAAATGTGAAGGGGAAAAGGGTGGGAAAAGTGAGGAAAAAATCCAGTAAATGTGAGGGGGAAAGGCAGGAATTGTGAGAGGAAAAAGGGCAGAAAACGTGAGGGGAAAAGGGAAATGTGAGGGGAGAAAAGGGAGGGAAACATGAGGGGGAAAAGGAAGGGAAACGTGAGGGGAGACAAATGGAGGGAAACATGAGGGGAGATAGGGAGGAGGAAACAAGGGAAAATGCCAGGAAATGTGAGGGGGAAAGGCAGGAATTGTGAGAGGAAAAGGGGCAGAAAATATGAGGGGAAAAGTGAGAAATGTGAGGGGGAAAAAGGGAGGGAAACATGAGGGGGAAAAGGAAGGGAAACGTGAGAGGAGAAAAGGGCGGGAAATGTGAGGGGAGACAAAGGGAGAGAAACGTGAGGAAGAAAATGGGGGAAAATGTGAAGGGGAAAAGGGAGGGAAACGTGAGGAAAAAATCCAGTAAATGTGAGGGGGAAAGGCAGGAAGTGTGAGAGGAAAAAGGGCAGAAAACATGAGGGGAAAAGTGAGAAATGTGAGGGGGAAAAAGGGAGGGAAATGTGAGGGAAGAAAAGGGCGGGAAATGTGAGGGAGAAAATGGGGGGGAATATGAAGGGGAAAAGGGAAATGTGAGGGCAAAAGAGAGAGAAACGTGAGATCTTCTCCTGCCCAGTTCCCTCCCTGTCCCCGCTGCAATCCCACACTCCCCATTCCCAGATCCCCCCCAGTTCCAAGGCACCCCCGTTCTCAAACATCCCCCAAATCCCAGACCCTCCCCAACCTTTTCTTCCCCCTCCAGACCCCAAATTTCCCCCAAATTCCCCCCAAATCCCAAACGTCCCCAGATCCCAAATCCCAGATTTTTTAACTCATTGGACCAAGTGGGAAAAATTTCCCATTTTATTGAGCAAAGCAAAAATGGAGCCAGAGACGTCTGGGTGGGACCCAAAGTGGAAGTTGGTGGGACACCCCAACCCCGGGGTGTCCATGAGGGTCCAGCGGTGTCCAGAAGCTCCTGGTGGTTCCTCCGAGGTTCTCCTGGTGCCCACGAGGCTCTGCTGAAGGTTCCTCAGGTCTGTGAGGGGTTCTGGCTGTGCCTGTGGGGTTCTAGAGGTGCTTATGGGGTTCTTGAGGGTCCTACAAGTTTTTATACCTGTCTCCAGGGTTCTATATGCATCTCTGGTGTTCTAGAGGTGTCTACAGGTGTCTTTAGTGTTTTAGAAATGTCTATGGGGCTCTAGGGGTCTCTATGGGTTAATAGAGGTGCCTGTGGCATTCTAGAGGACTCTATGAGGTTTTACACATTCCTACAGGGTTCTAGAGGCTTCTACAGGGTTCTTGAGGTGCCTGTGGGGTTCTAGATGTGTTTACGGGGTTCTAGGGATGACAATTGGGTTCTCTTTATGCTTATAGAGTTCTAGATGTGTCTATGGGGTTCTAGACATTCCTGCTGGGTTCTAGAGGTCTCTATAGGTTTCTCCACGTGTCCAAGGATTTCTGGCAGTGGCTGCAGGGGTCTCTGCATTAATTGCTATTGCGCGGTTCTCATCAAGTTCCCCAACAAGGATCCCAAGTCACCTTGTTGTGCTCTGCACAACATGACGGTCTCTACCCCAGCTCCTCCGCCCGAGTTCCCCCTTTGCTCCACCTCCACCGTGATGACAGCGCTCCTGCCCTTGGCCATGGTGGCCGTCACCGTGACAGGGCCATGGCTCAGCTGGGCTCGATCCTTTTTTCTCTTGAGGATGACACAGGGGAACATGGTGATGTCGGAGGAGCCCTGGGAGCACCCGGCCAGGCGGCGGTAGGCTGACTCCAGGTCCATCCTGTGGACCCTGTCCAGGGACAGCTCCAGGCCCATCTTCATGGAAAATAGGTTGTGGTCCCTGGGGCTGGAGAAGTAGATGGCCAAGGTGAAGGAGTCGGCCTCGTAGGCCAGGACCCCGTTACAGCCCCACAACCTGGAGCTGTTGGTGAACCTGCAGCTGCTGGAGGAGCCCGGGAGCACCGAGGGCTGGGGGTCACTGAGGCTGCAGCCGTGGTAGAAGTAGGTCCTGGAGGGAGGAATTTGGGGAGGTGAGGTTGGGAGCATGGGGAGATTGTCCCACCACCACCAGGATCTGCTGTGGCCATAGGGAGGAGCTGGGACCTGGATGAAGATCCCACCCGCAGCTGCCCCCCAGCACCGCGAGGGTCCCTCTGATGTCCCCCCCGGCCTCACCTGGGGTTCCTCAGGGTGATGTTCTGGGTCTTGTTGATAAGTTGGATTTCCACAAAGCAGCTGCTGTTCAACCCCATCCTGACTTGGGATCTCCTCAGCTCCCAAATCTCCTCAGCTCAGGCTCTCCCTGCTTCCAGAACTTTCTCCGCACTCCGGGCTCTCCTCCTGCTGTTCCCAGGTTCTCTTCCTCCCGGTGCAGATCCTCCGTTCCCGTTTCCCGCACACTCCGAGATTTCTCAAGATATCTCCAGTTTCTATTCTGCCCAAAACCCGCCCCAAAACCTGCCCAAACCTGCCCAAACCTGCCCAAACCCCGCCTGAACCGCCCTGAACCCGGCCCAAACCGCCCCAAACCCTCCCATGGGCCCTCTCTCGCATGGGACCCCCAAATATGGGGCACTACCCCAAATTATTGTGGGGGTGGCCGTGGGACCCTCAATTAAAAGGTGGGACCTCCAATTATGGGGAGGGGGCACCCATGAACCCCCAAATGACGGGCATGGAACCCCTAATTCTGGGGTGGGGAGGCCATGGGACCCCCAGTTATGAGTGGGGGACCCCCAGTTTTGAGTCGAGAGTTCCATGGGACCCCAATTTGTGGGACAGGACACCCAATTATGGGGTGGGGAGGCCATGGTGACCCCCAATTTTTGGGGTGGGGCTCCATGGGACACCAATTTATGGTTCGTGGACCCCCAAATTATGGGGTGGGGTGGTAAAGGGGCCCCAAATATTTGGGGTTGGGGGGGGGGGATTTTGCAGGGGATTTTGGACCCGATCCTGGTTATGGGACCCCCACCCCAAATTTATGGGGATTTTTGGGTAATAAAAGCTCCTGGCTGACAGGGGGCGCTGTGTGTCATTGGGGGGTACCATAGAGAGGGGATTCTCATTTTGGGGGGTCCAGACTTCACAATTATGGGACCTTCACCCTCTATTTAAGGGATTTTGGGGTTCTGACACCCCCTGAACCCGGGAATGGGACCCCCACCAGGCATTTATGGGGGGAAAGGGAGGGAAATGTGAGGGGGGAAAATGGCGGGAACTGTGAGGGGAGAAAAGGGCGGGAAACGTGAGGGGGGAAAGGGAGGAAAACGTGAGGAAAAAATCCAGGAAATGTGAGGGGGAAAGGCAGGAAGTGTGAGAGGAAAAAGAGCAGAAATTGTGAGGGGGAAAGTGAGAAACGTGAAGGGGAAAATGGGGAGAAATGTGAGGGGACAAAAGGGCGGGAAATGTGAGGGGAGAAAATGGCGGGAAATGTGAGGGGAGACAAATGGAGGGAAACATGAGGGGAAATAGGGAGGAAGAAACAAGGGAAAATGCCAAGAATTGTGAGGGGGAAAGGCAGGAAATGTGAGAGGAAAAAGGGCAGAAAATGTGAGGGGAAAAGTGAGAAATGTGAGGGGGAAAAAGGGAGGGAAACATGAGGGGGAAAAGGAAGGGAAACGTGAGGGGAGAAAATGGCGGGAAATGTGAGGGGAGACAAAGGGAGAGAAACGTGAGGAAGAAAATGGGGGAAAATGTGAAGGGGAAAAGGGAGGGAAACGTGAGGAAAAAATCCAGTAAATGTGAGGGGGAAAGGCCAGGAAGTGTGAGAGGAAAAAGGGCAGAAAACGTGAGGGGAAAAGTGAGAAATGTGAGGGGAAAAAAGGGAGCGAAATGTGAGGGGAGAAAAGGGCGGGAAATGTGAGGGGAAAATGGGAGGAATATGAAGGGGAAAAGGGGAAAACGTGAGGGGGAAAAGGGAGGAAAACGTGAGATCTTCTCCTGCCCAGTTCCCTCCCTGTCCCCGCTGCAATCCCACACTCCCCATTCCCAGATCCCCCCCAGTTCCAAGGCACCCCCGTTCTCAAACATCCCCCAAATCCCAGACCCTCCCCAATCTTCTCTTCCCCCTCCAGACCCCAAATTCCCCCAAATCCCAAACGTCCCCAGATCCCAAATCCCAGATTTTTTACTCTGTGGACCAAGTGCAAGAACTTCTAATTTTATTGAGCCAAGCAAAAAGGGAATGAGGGAGGTCTGGGTGGGACCCAAAGTGGAAGTTGGTGGGACACCCCAACCCCAGGGTGTCCATGAGGGTCCAGCGGTGTCCAGAAGCTCCTGGTGGTTCCCCTGAGGTTCTCCTGGTGCCCACGAGGTTCTGCTGAAGGTTCCTCAGGTCTGTGAGGGTTTCTAGAGGTTCCTACAAGGTTTTAGATGGGCCTATGGGGTTCTAGAGGAATCTGTGGTTTTCTGGCAGTGCCTATGGGGTTCTGGAGGTGTCCTGGAGGTATTTATGGGGTTCTAGATGTGTCTATGGGGTTCTAGAGGGGCCTACAAGTTTCTAGATATGTCTATGGGGTTCTCGAGTTGCCTGTGGGGTTCTAAAAGTCTCTGCCAGGTTCTAGGTATGCCTATGGAGTTCTAGATGTGTCTATGGGATTCTAGATGCATCAATGGGGTTCTAGAGGCATCTACAGGTTTCTGGTGATGCCTGCAGGATTCTCAGGCTGTCCCTGCGCTTCCAGGGCTGTCCAGGATGTCCTGAAGAAGGTCCTGCAGAATTTCATTCCTCTTGGACCTGTCTCTCTTGACATCCCAGGGCTTCCCTCGCTTGGCTTCATCCCCCGATCCCCTCTGTTCCTCCAGCACCACCTTGAGGGCGGAGCTCGTGTCAGGGGACATGGTGGCCGTCACCTTGACGGGGCCGTGGCTCACCTGGACAGTCCCGTGGCTCTCACCCACAAAGACGCGGGCAAATCTGATGTCCTGGTCAGCGCTGGAGTAGGTTCCCCTGGCCATGCGGAGGTGGGTGGCCCTCAAATCACCCAGGTGGGTCTTACCTGGGGACAGCTCCAGGCCCAGCTTCATGGAGAACTGGTTAACGTCACAGGGGTTGTAGAAGTAGATGGCCAAGGAGAAGGACTCGGCCTCGTAGACCAGGATCCCTGACACGCTTGTGGTCCCCGCCATGCTCCAGAGCTGTGGGTCACCTGAGAAGGTGCAGGTGTCCCTGGAGCCAGGGGACAACTCTGGCAGGGGGGGCTTGGAGCAGCGGCCACCGAGAAAGAAGGTCCTGGGGGGAGAAACGGGGTGGGATCAGTGGGAGATGGTGGTGGGACCACAAGGGGATGGAACAACCCCTGGGAGTTGATCCCTCCATGGGATGGAGATCCCACCTGGAGATGAGTCCAAGGTTCCCCCCAAAGCCTCACCTGGGGTCCTTCAGGGTGATGTTCTGGGTGTTGTTGGAGATCTGGATCTCCACAGTGCGGCTGCTGCCCAACCCCATCCTGGCTCCAGGATCTCCTCAGCTCCAGGATCCCGGCTGTTCCCAAATCTCCTCAGCTCTGGGATCTCCTCAGCTCCAGGATCTCCTCAGCTCCCAAATCTCCTCAGCTCTGGGATCTCCTCAGCTCCGGGATCTCCTCAGCTCCCAAATCTCCTCAGCTCCCAAATCTCCTCAGCTCCAGGATCTCCTCAGCTCCGGGGTCTCCTCAGCTCTGGGATCTCCTCAACTCCGGGATCTCCTCAGCTCCCAAATCTCCTCAGCTCTGGGATCTCCTCAGCTCCCAAAATCTCCTCAGCTCCAGGATCTCCTCAGCTCCAGGGTCTCCTCAGCTCCAGGGTCTCCTCAGCTCCCAAATCTCCTCAGCTCCCAAATCTCCTCAGCTCCAGGATCTCCTCAGCTCCCAAATCTCCTCAGCTCCCAAATCTCCTCAGCTCCCAAATCTCCTCAGCTCCAGGGTCTCCTCAGCTCCCAAATCTCCTCAGCTCCAGGATCTCCTCAGCTCCGGGCTCTCCTCCCGCTGTTCCCGGCGCTGCCGTTGCTGCTCCCTCAGGTCCAGGGCGATAACGGCTGCTCCTTATCAATAACGAAAACTTTCACTTTCACCGGAGCCTTCCCAAACCCCGGCCCCTTCCTGGCCGTGGAATTCTTTCCAGTGGAACTGGTGTTACTGGTTTAACTGGTTTAATTCCCCATTGTAATGGGTTTAACTGGTTTAATTCTCCAGTGTAACTGTAACCTTCTAAACTGGTTTAATTCCCCATTGCAATGGGTATAACTGGTTTAATTCTCCAGTGTAACTGGTGCAACTGGTTTATTTCTCTACCAGAACTGGTTTAACTGGTGTTACTGGTTTAACTGGTTTAATTCTCCTGTGTAACTGGTGTAACTGATTTATTTCTCTACCAGCACCAGTTTAATTAGTGTACTTGGTTTAACTGATTTAATTCTCCAGTGTAACTGGTGTAACTGATTTATTTCTCTACCAGCACCAGTTTAATTAGTGTACTTGGTTTAACTGGTTTAATTCTCCGGTGTAACTGGTGCAACTGGTTTATTTCTCTACCAGAACTGGTTTAACTGGTGTTACTGGTTTAACTGGTTTAATTCTCCAGTGTAACTGGCGTAACTGGTTTATTTCTCTACCAGAACTGGTTTAACTGGTGTTACTGGTTTAACTGGTTTAATTCTCCAGTGTAACTGGTGTAACTGGTTTATTTCTCTACCAGAACCGGTTTAACTGGTGTTACTGGTTTAACTGGTTTAATTCTCCAGTGTAAATGTTCTAACTCGTTTATTTCTCTACCAGCACCAGTTTAATTGGTCTAATTGATTTGACTGGGTTAATTCTCCAGTGGAACTCCTTCAACTAGTTGGTTTCTCTCCCAGAGCTGGTTTAACTGGTGTAACTGGTGTAACTGGTGTTACTGGTATCACTGCGTCCCCCCCAGACCCCAGACCCTTTCCCTGGCCCAGGGCTCCCCCCTCCATCCCAGATCTCCCCCTCTCCCATCCCCACCCCAGCCCCGCCCCTCCCAATCCCAAGGCTCCTCCCCGATCCCAAATCCCAATTTTTTATAAAAATTTAATTGGGCCAAGCGCAGGAATTTCCCATTTTATTGAGCGGAGCACAAAGGGGATGCAGGGAGGTCGGGGAGGCCCGGGGTGGGAGAGGGGAGGGGTCTGGGACCACCCAACCCCGGGGTGTCCGTCCTGCCCAGAAGATCCTGGTGGGTTCTCTGAGGTTCTCCTGGTGCCCACGAGGTTCTGCTGAAGGATCTTCTGGGGTGCCTGTGGGGTTCTAGATCTGCCTACAGGTTTCTAGAGGCTTCTATGGGGTTCTAGAGGCATGTAAGCGCTTTCTTGAGGCATATACGGAACTTCTGGTGATGCCTGCTGGCCATCTTATTGTTGCGGATCTCTCTCTGGGAATGATTTCGCATACTCCTCCTCATAGCTCCTTATCTCATCTTCTGAGAGATGCCGGAGACACTTATCCCAGATTTCCTCCCAATATTGTCTGTGCCCCTCCAGCACCACCTTGATTTTGGAGCTCATGTTGTTGGACATGGTGGCCGTCACCTTGATGGGGCCATGGCTGAGCCGGGCGGTCCCGTGGCTCTCACGCACGAATTTGTGGTTGAATTTCATGTCCCGGTCAGAGCTTGAGTGGGTTCCATTGGCCATGCGGTCGTAAGTGGCCCCCAACTTCCCCAGGTGGGCCTTACCTGGGGACAGCTCCAGGCCCAGCTTCATGGAGAACTGGTTAACGTCACAGGGGTTGTAGAAGTAGATGGCCAGGGTGAAGGACTCGGCCTCGTAGACCAGGATCCCTGACACGCTTGTGGTCCCCATCACACCCAGGAGCACTGGGTCACCCCAGAAGCTGCAGGTGTCACTGCCGCCAGGGGACAACTCTGGCTGGGGGCGCTCGGAGCAGTAGCCAAGGCCAAGAAAGGTCCTGTGGGGAGAAAGGTGGTGGGATCAGTGGGAGATGCTGGTGGGACCAGAATGGGGTGGAACAACCCCTGGGGAGCTGATCCCTCCATGGGATGGAGATCCCACCTGGAGATGACTCCAAGGGTCCCCCCAGAGCCCCCCTAAAGCCTCACCTGGGGTTCATCAGGGTGATGTTCCTGGTCCTGTTGCAGATCTCGATCTCCACAGAGCGGCTGCTGCCCAACCCCATCTTGGCTCTGGATCCTCTCAGCTCCGGGATCTCCTCAGCTCAGGCTCTCCCTGGTTCCAGAACCTTCTCCCTCCACTCCGGGCCCTCTTCCTGCTCCTCCCAGCAGAGCCGGGGCTGTTTCTCCCCAGAACAGACCCCTTTGAAATCAAACTGACTAAAAGCAGTCGCCACCACCGACTTTTCGAGAGCCTTTGCTTTCACTTTTGCCGGGGACTTCCCAAACCCGGCCCCTTCCTTCCTTCCTTCCCCCACAGATTTCTGCGTTTCCCAAACCCGGCCCTTTCCTCATTCCCCCCAAATTTTGGCACTTCCCGATCCCGGCCCCTTTTCCGTCCCCAAGGAATTTGGGCCCCGTTCCAGAATTCTGTAGGAACAGACCCAGAACTTCCCGGGGTTTTGTGCGTCCCCTGTCCCGGGATGGCCCCGGCTGGGCAGGGACACACCTGGGCAGGGACCTGGGGGCGCCCCGGGGCGGGTCTGGGGTCCCTGTGAGGGGCACGGGACTGGCTTAGACTGGTGTAACTGGTGCAGCTGGTTTGTTTCTCTGCCACAACCGGTTTAATTGCTGTAACTGGTGTAACTGGTGTAACTGGTTTGTTTGTCTGCCACAACCGGTTTAATTGCTGTAACTGGTTTAACTGGTGCAGCTGGTTTGTTTGTCTGCCACAACCGGTTTAGTTACTGTAACTGGTTTAACTGGTGCAGCTGGTTTGTTTCTCTGCCACAACCGGTTTAATTGCTGTAACTGGTTTAACTGGTGCAGCTGGTTTGTTTGTCTGCCACAACCGGTTTAATTGCTGTAACTGGTTTAACTGGTGCAGCTGGTTTTTTTCTCTGTCACAACTCATTTAACAGGAGTAACTGATTTAACTGGTTTAATTCTTCATTGTAACTGCTGTAAATGGTTTATTTCTCTACCAGCACCATTTTAACTGGTGTTACTGGTTTAACTGGTTTATTTCTTCAACGTAACTGTAACCTTTTAAACTAGTTTAATTCCCCAGTGTAATGGGTATAACTGGGTTAATTCTCCTGGTGTGAGAGAGAAATAAACTGGTGTAACTGGTTTATTTCTCTACCAGCAGCAGTTTAATTTGTCTAACTGGTTTAACTGGTTTAATTCTCCAATTTATCAATGGTAACTGGTTTAATTCTCCAGTGTATCTGGTGCAACTGGGTTAATTCTCCAGTGTAACTCTTGTAGCTGGTTTATTTCTCTACCAGCACCAGTTTAATTGGTCTAACTGGTTTAACTGGTTTAATTCTCCAGTTTATCAGTTGTAACTGGTTTAATTCTCCAGTGTAACTGGTGCAACTGGTTTATTTCTCTCCCAGAACCGGTTTAATTTGTCTAACTGGTTTAACTGGTTTAATTCACCAGTGTAACAGTTGAAAGGGGTTTAATGCCCTAGTGTGACTGCTGTAGCTGGTTTATTTCTCTCCCAGACCAGGACTGACTGGTTTAACTGGTGTAACTGGTGGAATTGGTGTAACTGGTTTATTTCTCTCCCAGAGCTGGTTTAACTGGATTAACTGGTGTAACTGGTGTTACTGGTGTTACTGGTGTTACTGGTATCCCTGTGTCCCCCCCAGACCCCAGACCCTTTCCTGGCCCAGGGCTCCCCCCTCCATCCCAGATCTCCCCCTCCCCAACCCCCACCCCGGCCCCGCCCCTCAGCCCCGCCCCTCCCAATCCCAAGGCTCCTCCTCGATCCCAAATCCCAATTTTTAATAAAAATTTAATTGGGCCAAGCGCAGGAATTTCCCATTTTATTGAGCGGAGCACAAAGGGGATGGAGGGAGGTCGGGGATCGCGGGGTGGGAGAGGGGAGGGGTCTGGGACCACCCAACCCCGGGGTGTCCGTCCCGCCCAGAAGGTCCTGGTGGGTTCTCTGAGGTTCTCCTGGTGCCCACGAGGTTCTGCTGAAGGATCTTCTGGGGGTGCCTGTGGGGTTCTAGAGGTGCCTGTGGGGTTCTGGAGGTATCTAAAGGGGTTCTGGAATATTCTATGGGATTCTAGGGGTCTCTATGGGTTATTAGAGGTGCCTATGGCGTTCTAGGGGGGGTCTGTGGGGTTCTAAGGGTCTCAATGGGGTTTTTGAAGTTCCTACAGGGTTCTAGAGGTGCCTAAGGGGTTCTGGAGGTGCCAAACGGGTCCTGGTGGTATCTGCAGGGTTCTCAGGCCATCCAGGAGCTTCCAGGCTGTCCTCAAGGTTCCAAAGAAGGTCCTGCAGGTTCTCACTTCTCCTGGATGTGAGAATCCCAGGAAAGGGATTCTGTCCCCTGCCTTCCTAGCCTGGTCCCTACTGTTCCTCCAGCACCACCTTGACTGTGGTGTCCGTGTCAGAGGACATGGTGGCCACCACCTGGACACGGCCGAGGCTCAGCCGGGCGGTGCCCTGACTATCGCCCACGACGACGCGGGCGGACTCGATCTTGTGGCAGGAGCTGGGCACGGTTCCATTGGCCATGCGGGTGTAGGTGGCCTCCAGGTCGCCCAGGTGGACCTTGCATGGGGGACAGCTCCAGGCCCAGCTCCAGGGAGTATTTGTTGTAGTCGATGGGGTTGGGAGAAGTGGATGGCCAGGGTGAAGGGGTCGGCCTCGTAGACCAGGACCCCGGCCACGCCCCAGAACGAGGAGCTGTTGGCGAAGACGCAGCTGTCACAGCAGCCCGGGAGCAACGCTGGCCGCGGGGCGCTGTAGCAGTAGCCACAGTAAAAGTAGGTCCTGGGGGGAGAAATGGGGTGGGATCAGTGGGAGATGCTGGTGGGACCAGAATGGGGTGGAACAACCCCCGGGGAGTTGATCCCTCCATGGGATGGAGATCCCACCTGGAGATGAGTCCAAGGGTTCCCCCAGAGCCTCACCTGGGGTTCATCAGGGTGATGTTCTGGGTGTTGTTGGAGATCTGGATCTCCACAGAGCGGCTCAGTAAATCTCCCATCCTGGCTCAGGATCTCCTCAGCTCCGGGGGTCTCCTCAGCTCCGGGATCTCCTCAGCTCCCAAATCTCCTCAGCTCTGGGATCTCCTCAGCTCCCAAATCTCCTCAGCTCCCAGATCTCCTCAGCTCCAGGATCTCCTCAGCTCTGGGATCTCCTCAGCTCCAGGATCTCCTCAGCTCCGGGATCTCCTCAGCTCCAGGATCTCCTCAGCTCCTGGATCTCTTCAGCTCCGGGATCTCCTCAGCTCCGGGATCTCCTCAGTTCCCAAATCTCCTCAGTTCCCAAATCTCCTCAGCTCTGGGGTCTCCTGAGCTCCAGGATCTCCTCAGCTCCCAAATCTCCTCAGCTCTGGGGTCTCCTCAGGTCCAGGATCTCCTCAGCTCCCAAATCTCCTCAGCTCCAGGATTCCTCAGCTCTGGGATCTCCTCAGCTCCAGGATCTCCTCAGCTCAGGCTCTCCCTGTTTCCAGAACCTTCTCCCCACTCCGGGCTCTCCTGGTGTTCCAGGCACACCCGGGGCTCTTTCCCCTCTCCCCAACGACCTTCTCAAGGTCAACGGAGCCGATCATTCCCAAAATCAATGAGAACTTTCACTTTCACCGGAGCCTCCCAAGCCCGCCCCTTCCTTCCCTATTTTTAACCCTTTCCCAAGTTCCTGACTGAACTACGAGTGAACGGACCCAAAACTGACCCGGATTTGGAGAATCCCTGAAATCACCGAGCCCGGGATGGCCCCGGCTCCTCAGTTTGAGAAGCGACGGCTCCGTTTTTGAAATTCCAAAGATTTCTGGAACCGCGAGGAGGGACTGAGGAAGGACAGACGGACAGGGACAGGTGCGCCCGCCCACGCTCCCAACAACCCTGATGTGTGTGGTGATAAGCCAACCCCTGATAAACTAACCTTGATAAACCAGCCCCTGCTAAGCCAACCCCTGATAAACCAGCCCTTGATAAACCAGCCCTTGATAAACCAACCCCTGATAAACCAGCCCCTGATAAACCAACCCTTGATAAACCAGCCCCTGATAAACCAACCCTGATAAACCAGCCCTTGATAAACCAGCCCTTGATAAACCAACCCCTGATAAACCAGCCCCTGATAAACCAGCCCCCTGATAAACCAACCCTTGATAAACCAGCCCCTGATAAACCAGCCCCTGATAAACCAGCCCCTGATAACCAACCACTGATAAACCAGCCACTGATAAACCAGCCCCTGATAAACCAGCCCCTGATAAAACAACCCCTGATAAACCAACCCCTGATAAACCAGCCCCTGATAAACCAACCCCTGATAAACCAACACTGGATAAACAGCCCCTGATAAACCAGCCCCTGATAAACCAACCCCTGATAAACCAACCCCTGATAAACCAGCCCCTGATAAACCAGCCCCTGATAAACCAACCCCTGATAAACCAGCTGCTGATAAACCAACCCCTGATAAACCAACCCTGGATAAACCAGCCCCTGATAAACCAACCGCTGATAAACCAGCCGTGATAAACCAACCACTGATAAACCAGCCATGATAAACCAGCCCCTGGATAAACCAGCCCTGGATAAACCAGCCCCTGATAATCCAACCCCTGATAAACCAGCCCTGGATAAACCAACCCCTGATAAACCAGCCCTGATAATCCAACCCTCCCGAGACAGTCGGAGCTCAACTTTTCTCATCACAAAACCGACAGGAAAAATCCCACCGGATCTTCAGAGAACTGGAGCAGCTGCTCTGCCCCCCAGCCCAGCCCCCAAACCCCCGATCCCACCCCAGACCCCTCCCCAAACCCCAAACACCCCCGAGCAGCCCCAGCTCCCCGATCCCTTCCCACATCCGGGGTTCCCCTCCCCAAACCCCAAATCTTCTCCTCCCCAGTTCCCTCCCTGTCCCCCGCTGCAATCCCACACTCCCCATTCCCAGATCCCCCCCAGTTCCAAGGCACCCCCGTTCTCAAACATCCCCCAAATCCCAGACCCTCCCCAATCTTTTCTTCTGCCTCCAGACCCCAAATTCCCCCCAAATCCCAAACATCCCCAGTCCCAAATCCCAGATTTTTTACTCATTGGACCAAGTGGGAAAAATTCCCATTTTATTGAGCAAAGCAAAAATGGAATGAGGGAGGTCTGGGTGGGACCCAAAGTGGAAGTTGCTGGGACACCCCCAACCCCGGGGTGTCCATGAAGGTCCGAGGATGTCCAGAAGCTCCTGGTGGTTCCCCTGAGGTTCTCCTGGTGCCCACGAGGTTCTGCTGAAGGTTCCTCAGGTGTGTGAGGGGTTCTAGAGGTGCCTACAATGTTCTAGAGGTGTCTGTGGGGTTCTACAACTTCTTATGGGGTTCTAGAGGTGCCTATGGGGTTCTAGATGTTCCTATGGGGTTCTAGAGGTGTCTACATGTGTCTATGGGGTTCTGGAATAGTCTATGGGGTTCTAGGGGTCTCTATGGGTTATTAGAGTTGCCTGTGGGGTTCTGGAGGTGCCTAAGCGGTTCTGGTGATGTCTGCAGGGCTCTCAGGCCATCCAGGAGCTTCCCAGGGCTGTCCTCAAGGTTCCAAAGAAGGTCCCGCAGGTTCTCACTTCTCCTGGATGGGTCTCCTAGGAAAGGGATTCTGTCCCCTGCCTTCCTAGCCCGGTCCCTACACTTCCTCCAGCACCACCTTGAGGGTGGACCTCGTGTCAGGGGAGATGGCGGCCATCACCTTGATGGGGCCATGGCTCACCCAGGTGGTCTCGAGGCTCTTGCCCACCATGACACGGGCGAATTTGATGTCCTGTTCAGAGCTGCAGTAGATTCCCTTGGACATGCGGTCGTAGGTGGTGCACAAATGTCCCAGGTGGGCCTTACCCGGGGACAGCTCCAGGCCCAGCTCCATGGAGGACTTGTTGTTGTCGTCGGGGTTGCAGCAGTAGATGGCCAAGGTGAAGGACTCAGCCTCGTAGACCAGGACGCCCGCCACGCCTGTGGTCTCCACAGAACTCCAGGAGTCTGAGACACCTAAGAAGGTGCAGGTGTCACTGCCGCCAGGGGACAACTCTGGCTGGGGTGGATTGGGGCAGTGGCCTTGGCCAAAGAAGGTCCTGGGGGGAGAAAGGTGGTGGGATCAGTGGGAGATGGTGGTGGGACCAGAAGGGGATGGAACAACCCCTGGGAGTTGATCCCTCCATGGGATGGAGACATCAACGGGAGACGAGTCCAAGGGGTCCTTCCAAAGCGCCCAAAGCCTCACCTGGGCTCCTTCAGGGTGATGTTCTTGGTCTTGTTGCAGATCTCGATCACCACAGAGCGGCTCAGTGATGACCCCATCCTGGCTCAGGATCTCCTCAGCTCTGGGATCTCCTCAGCTCAGGGATCTCCTCAGCTCCCAAATCTCCTCAGCTCCGGGATCTCCTCAGCTCCCAAATCTCCTCAGCTCCGGGATCTCCTCAGCTCTGGGATCTCCTCAGTTCCCAAATCTCCTCAGCTCCCAAATCTCCTCAGCTCCAGGATCTCCTCAGCTCTGGGATCTCCTCAGCTCTGGGATCTCCTCAGCTCCAGGATCTTCTCAGCTCCCAAATCTCCTCATCTCCGGGATCTCCTCAGCTCCAGGATCTCCTCAGCTCCCAAATCTCCTCAGCTCTGGGATCTCCTCAGCTCTGGATCTCCTCAGCTCCCAAATCTCCTCAGCTCCAGGATCTCCTCAGCTCCAGGATCTCCTCAGCTCCGGGATCTCCTCAGCTCCGGGATCTCCTCAGCTCCCAAATCTCCTCAGCTCTGGGATCTCCTCAGCTCCGGGATCTCCTCAGCTCCGGGATCTCCTCAGCTCCGGGATCTCCTCAGCTCCAGGATCTCCTCAGCTCTGGGATCTCCTCAGCTCCCAAATCTCCTCAGCTCCCAAATCTCCTCAGCTCTGGATCTCCTCAGCTCCAGGATCTCCTCAGCTCCCAAATCTCCTCAGCTCTTGGATCTCCTCAGCTCCAGGATCTCCTCAGCTCTGGGATTTCCCTGGTTCCAGAACCTTCTCCCCCACTCCGGGCTCTCCCTCCCGGTGCGGATCCTCCGTTCCCGTTTCCCGCACACTCCGCGATTCCCCGGGAAATCTCCAGTTTCGATTCTGCCCAAAACCCGCCCTAAATCCGCCCCAAATCCTGCCCAAATCCCGCCCCGAACCATCTCAAAATCTCCCTAAATCCGCCCCAAATTTTGCCAAACCCGTTCCAAACTCCCCCCCCCCCAAAATTCGGCCAAACCGGCCCCAATCTGGCCCCAAACCCGCCCCAAATCTGCTCCAAACCCGCCCCAAATTCGGCCAAATTCGCTCCAAACCCGCCCCGAACCCTCCCAAAATCTCCCAAACCCGCCCCATTCTGTAACGGGGCCAAAATTCCGCGGGAGGGGAAAAGGGGCGGGGATCGGGAAGTGCCGAAATTCGGGGGGAAGGAGAACGGGCCGGGATCGGGGCGGGTTTGGGGTGGATTTGGCCGAATTTGGGGCAGGTTTTGGGCGGGTTCGGAGCGGATTTAGGGGGGGTTTGGGGCGGGATTGAGCAGATTTGGGTTTGGGGGGGGGGATTTGGGGAGGGTTTGGGAGGGTTTGGGGCGGGTTTGGGAGATTTTGGGAGGGTTTGGGAGATTTTGGGTGGGTTTGGAGCGGGTTGGGGCCAGATTTTGAGGCATGTTTGGGCAAAATTTGGGGTGGGTTTGGGGCCAGATTTGGGGCGGGTTTGGGGCCAGATTTGGGGCGGGTTTGGGCGGATTTGGGGCGGGTTTGGCCGAATTCGGGATAGATTTGGGGAGGGTTTGGGCAGGATGTGGGGCGGATTTGGGGCCAGATTTGGGGCGGGTTTGGCCGAATTCAGGGTGGATTTGGGGCGGGATTTGGGCCGGGTTTGGGGCGGGTTTGACCGAATTTGGGGCGGGTTTGAGAGATTTTGGGAGGGTTTGGGCGGGTTTAGAGCGGGTTTGGGTCGGGTTTGGGAGATTTTGGGCAGATTTGGGGTGGGTTTGGGCCCGGTTATGGGGCGGGCTTGGGGCCAGATTTGGGGCATGTTTGGGCCAGATTTAGGGCGAGTTTGGCCGAATTTGGGGCGGGGTTTGGGCAGGGTGTGGGGTGGGTTTAAGTCATGTTTGGGGCCAGATTTGGGCAGGGTGTGGGGCAGGTTTGGGCAGGTTTTGGGGCGGGTTTGGGGCAGAATCGAAAGTGAAGATATCCCGGGGAATCGCCGAGTGTGCGGGAAACGGGAACGGAGGATCCGAACCAGGAGGAAGAGCCCGGAGTGGGGGAGAAGGTTCTGGAACCAGGGAAAGCCTGAACTGAGGAGATTTGGGAGCTGAGGAAATCCAGAGCCAGGATGGGGTCGAACAGCAGCTGCTTTGTGGAGATCAAGATCTGCAACAACACCCAGAACATCACCCTGAAGGACCCCAGGTGAGGCTTTGGGGGGAACCTTGGAGTCATCTCCAGGTGGGATCTCCATCCCATGGAGGCATCAACTCCCCAGGGGTTGTTCCACCCCATTCTGGTCCCACCAGCATCTCCCACTGATCCCACCCCGTTTCTCCTCACAGGATCTTATTTCACTGTGGCCACTGCTCCGAGAGCCTCCAGCCAGAGCTGTTCCCTGGCTGCAGTGACACCTGCAGCTTCTGGGGTGACTCAGACAGTGGGGGCGTGTCGGGGGTCCTGGTCTACGAGGCCGACTCCTTCTCCTTGGCCATCCACTTCTCCAACCCCATCGACTACCACAAACACTCCCTGGAGCTGGGCCTGGAGCTGTCCCCACGTAAGGCCCACCTGGGTGACCTGGAGGCCACCTACACCCGCATGGCCACGGGAATCTACTCCAACTCCTGCCAGGACATCAAATTCACCCGTGTCACTTTGGCCAGGAGCCACGAGACCACCTGGCTGAGCCATGGCCCCATCAAGGTGACGGCCACCATGGCCTCTGACACGGGCTCCAAAGTCAAGGTGGTGCTGGAGGAAGCGAAGGGATTGTGGGAGAAAGCCGAGAGAGAGAAACCCCAGGATGTCAAGGGAGACGGGTCCAAGAGAAGTGAGAAGAAGACAGATCCAATAGAGACCCTGTAGAACCATATTCAGGGCGTCATGGACAGCCCTGGAAGAGCTTGAATGGCCTGAGAATCCTGCAGACATCAAGAGAACCCCCAGTCACGTCTAGAACCCCACATGCACCTCTAGAACATCTAGGACTCCATAGGTTTCTCTAAAACCATTTAAGGACCTCTAGAACACCATAGACACAGCCAGAACCCCACAGGAACCTCTAGCACCACTCACAGACCTGAGGAACCTCCAGCAGAACCTCAGGAGCACCAGGAGAACCTCGGAGGAACCACCAGGAGCTTCTGGACACCGCTGGACCCTCATGGACACCCCGGGGTTGGGGTGTCCCACCAACTTCCACTTTGGGTCCCATCCTGACCTCCCTCGCTCCATTTTCGCTTTGCTCAATAAAATGAGATTTTTTTCCACTTTTGAGTCACAGAGTTAAAAAATCTGGGATTTGGGATCTGGGGACGTTTGGGATTTGGGGGAATTTGGGGTCTGGAGGGGGAAGAAAAGGTTGGGGAGGGTCTGGGATTTGGGGGATGTTTGAGAACGGGGGTGCCTTGGAACTGGGGGGCATCTGGGAATGGGGAGTGTGGGATTGCAGCGGGGACAGGGAGGGAACTGGGCAGGAGAAGATTTGGGGTTTGGGGAGGGGAACCCCGGATGTGGGAAGGGATCGGGGGGCTGGGGCTGCTCGGGGGTGTTTGGGGTTTGGGGAGGGGTCTGGGGTGGGATCGGGGGTTTGGGGGCTGGGCTGGGGGCTGGGCTGAGGGGCAGAGCAGCTGCTCCAGTTCTCTGAAGATCCGGTGGGATTTTTCCTGTCGGTTTTGTGATGAGAAAAGTTGAGCTCCGACTGTCTCGGGACGGTTGGATTATCAGGGGCTGGTTTATCAGGGGCTGGTTTATCAGGGGCTGGTTTACCAGGGGCTGGTTTACCAGGGGCTGGTTTATCAGGGGTTGGTTTATCCAGGGTTGGTTTATCAGCGGCTGGTTTATCAGGGGCTGGTTTATAGGCGGCTGGTTTATCAGGGCTGGTTTATCAAGGGCTGGTTTATCATGGCTGGTTTATCAGGGGTTGGTTTATCAGGGGTTGGCTTAGCAGGGGCTGGTTTATCAAGGGCTGGTTTATCAGGGGCTGGTTTATCAGGGGTTGGTTTATCCGGGGTTGGTTTATCAGGGGTTGGCTTAGCAGGGGCTGGTTTATCAAGGGCTGGTTTATCAGGGGCTGGTTTATCAAGGGTTGGTTTATCAGGGGTTGGTTTATCAGGGGCTGGTTTATCAGGGGTTGGTTTATCAGGGGCTGGTTTATCAAGGGCTGGTTTATCAGGGGCTGGTTTATCCAGGGGCTGGTTTATCAGGGGCTGGTTTATCCAGGGCTGGTTTATCAGGGGCTGGTTTATCCAGGGTTGGTTTATCAGGGGTTGGTTTATCAGTGGTTGGTTTATCAAGGGCTGGTTTATCAGGGGCTGGTTTATCAAGGGCTGGTTTATCAGGGGCTGGTTTATCAGGGCTTGGCATATAAAGGGTTGGTTTATCAGGGGCTGGTTTATCAGGGGCTGGTTTATCAGGGGTTGGCTTATCAGGGGTTGGCTTATCAAGGGTTGGTTTATCAGGGGTTGGCTTATCAGGGGTTGGCTTATCAAGGGTTAGTTTATCAGGGCTTGGCATATAAAGGGTTAGTTAATCAGGGGGTTGGCTTATCAAGGGTTAGTTGATCAGGGGTTGGCTTATCACCACACACATCAGGGTTGTTGGGAGCGTGGGCGGGCGCACCTGTCCCTGTCCCTCTGTCCTTCCTCAGTCCCTCCTCGCGGTTCCAGAAATCTTTGGAATTTCAAAAACGGAGCCGTCGCTTCTCAAACTGCGGAGCCGGGGCCATCCCGGGCTCGGTGATTTCGGGGATTCTCCAAATCCGGGTCAGTTTTGGGTCCGTTCACTCGTAGTTCAATCAGGAATTTGGGAAAGGGTTAAAAATAGGGAAGGAAGGGGCGGGGCTTGGGGAGGCTCCGGTGAAAGTGAAAGTTCTCATTGATTTTGGGAATGATCGGCTCCGTTGACCCTGAGAAGGTCGTTGGGGAGAGGGGAAAGAGCCCCGGGTGTGCCTGGAACACCAGGAGAGCCCGGAGTGGGGAGAAGGTTCTGGAACCAGGGAGAGCCTGAGCTGAGGAGACCCCAGAGCTGAGGAGATCCAGGAGCTGAGGAGATCCTGGAGCTGAGGAGATCCCGGAGCTGAGGAGATCCTGGAGCTGAGGAGATCTGGGAGCTGAGGAGATCCCGGAGCTGAGTAGATCCAGAGCTGAGGAGATCCCGGAGCTGAGGAGATCCCGGAGCTGAGGAGATCCCAGAACTGAGGAGATTTGGGAACTGAGGAGATCCCGGAGCTGAGTAGATCCAGAGCTGAGTAGATCCAGGAGCTGAAGAGATCCCAGAACTGAGGAGATCCCGGAGCTGAGGAGATCCCAGAGCTGAGGAGATCCAGAGCCAGGATGGGGTCATCACTGAGCCGCTCTGTGGTGATCGAGATCTGCAACAAGACCAAGAACATCACCCTGAAGGAGCCCAGGTGAGGCTTTGGGCGCTTTGGAGGGACCCCTTGGACTCGTCTCCCGTTGATGTCTCCATCCCATGGAGGGATCAACTCCCAGGGGTTGTTCCACCCCATTCTGGTCCCACCAGCATCTCCCACTGATCCCACCCCATTTCTCCCCCCAGGACCTTCTTTGGCCAAGGCCACTGCCCCAATCCACCCCAGCCAGAGTTGTCCCCTGGCGGCAGTGACACCTGCACCTTCTTAGGTGTCTCAGACTCCTGGAGTGTTGTGGAGACCACAGGCGTGGCGGGCGTCCTGGTCTACGAGGCTGAGTCCTTCACCTTGGCCATCTACTGCTGCAACCCCGACGACAACAACAAGTCCTCCATGGAGCTGGGCCTGGAGCTGTCCCCGGGTAAGGCCCACCTGGGACATTTGTGCACCACCTACGACCGCATGTCCAAGGGAATCTACTGCAGCTCTGAACAGGACATCAAATTCGCCCGTGTCATGGTGGGCAAGAGCCTCGAGACCACCTGGGTGAGCCATGGCCCCATCAAGGTGATGGCCGCCATCTCCCCTGACACGAGCTCCACCCTGAAGGTGGTGCTGGAGGAAGTGTAGGGACCGGGCTAGGAAGGCAGGGGACAGAATCCCTTTCCTAGGAGACCCATCCAGGAGAAGTGAGAACCTGCAGGACCTTCTTTGGAACCCCGAGGACAGCCCTGGAATCTCCTGGATGGTCTGAGAACCCTGCAGACATCACCAGAACCGCTTAGGCACCTCCAGAACCCCACAGGCAACTCTAATAACCCATAGAGACCCCTAGAACCCCATAGACTATTCCAGAACCCCATAGACACATGTAGACACCTCTAGAACCCCATAGGAACATCTAGAACCCCATAGGCACCTCTAGAACCCCATGAGAAGTTGTAGAACCCCGCAGACACCTCTAGAACATTGTAGGCACCTCTAGAACTCCTCACACACCTGAGGAACCTTCAGCAGAACCTCAGGAGCACCACGGGAACATCAGAGGAACCACCAGGAGCTTCTGGACACCCCTGGACCCTCATGGACACCCCGGGGTTGGGGTGTCCCACCAACTTCCACTTTGGGTCCCCCACCCCAGACCTCCCTCATTCCATTTTTGCTTTGCTCAATAAAATGAGATTTTTTCTACTTTTGAGTCACAGAGTTAAAAAATCTGGGATTTGGGTTTGGGGATGTTTGGGATTTGGGGGGAATTTGGGGTCTGGAGGGGGAAGAGAAGATTGGGGAGGGTCTGGGATTTGGGGGATGTTTGAGAACGGGGGTGCCTTGGAACTGGGGGGGATCTGGGAATGGGGAGTGTGGGATTGCAGCGGGGACAGGGAGGGAACAGGGCAGGAGAAGATCTCACGTTTCCCTCCCTTTTCCCCTCACATTTCCCCTTTTCCCCTTCACATTTCCCCCCATTTTCCCCTCACATTTCCCATTTTTCCCCTTCACATTTCCTGCTCTTTTCTCCCTCACGTTTCCCGCCCTTTTCCCCTCACATTTCCTCACTTTCCCCCTCACATTTCCCTCCCATTTCTCCCCTCACTTTTATCTCCCTTTTCCCCTCACATTTCCTGCCCTTTTTCCCTGTCATATTTCTCACTGCTTTTCCCCTCACATTTTCTGCCCTTTTTCTTCTCATACTTCTTGCCTTTATCCCTCACGGTTGCCCCTGTTTTCCCCCTCACATTTCCCTCCCTTTTTCCCCCTCACATGTCTCACATTTTCCCCTCACATTTTCTGGCCTTTGTCCTCTCACACTTCCTACCTTTTCCTCTCAAATTTCCTGGCATTTTTACTCATGTTTTCCTCCCTTTTCCACTCACATTTTCCTGCTGTTTTCTCCCCTCACGTTTCCCTCCATTTTCCCCTCACGTTTCCCACCCTTTTCTCCCCTCACGTTTCCCGCCCTTTGCCCCTCACATTTTCTGCCCTTTTTCCTCTCACACTTTCTGCCTTTTTCCCACTCCTTTTCCCCTCAGACTTTCCACACTTTCCCCCTCACATTTTCTCAATTTTCTCCTCTTCTCCCCATCCCCCCCCATTTCCCCCTCACGTTTCTCTCCCTTTCCCCCCTCACGTTTCCCGCCATTTTCTCCCCTCACATTTCCCGCTCTTTCCCCCTCACATTTCTCATTTTCCCCGCACATTTCCTGACGTTTTTCCTCTCACACTTCCTGCCTTTTGCCCTCACATTTCTTGTCTTTTTTATTCACGTTTCCCTCCCTTTCTCCCCTCACGTTTTCCTCCATTTTCCCCTCACATTTCCCGCCCTTTTCTCCCCTCACGTTTCCCTCCATTTTCCCCTCACGTTCCCTCCATTTTCCCCTCACGTTTCCCTCCATTTCCCCACACGTTTCCCGCCCTTTTCTCCCCTCACATTTCCCGCCCTTTTCCCCTCACATTTTCTGCCCTTTTCCCCTCACACTTCTGCCTTTTTCCCACTCTTTTCCTCCTCAGACTTTCCACACTTTCCCCCTCACATTTTTTCCATTCTCCCCTCTTTCCCCCATCCCTCCCCATTTCCCCCTCACGTGTCTCTCCCTTTCCCCCCCTCATGTTCCCCACCATTTTCCCCCCTCACATTTCCCGCTCTTTTCCCCTCACATTCCCCACCATTTTCCCCCCTCACATTTCCCGCTCTTTTCCCCTCACATTTCTCATTTTCCCCTCACATTTCCCCCCTTTTCCCTCCCTTTTGCCCCCTCACAGACACTCAGCAGCTCATTAAGAAGCAGAAATGTCCCTTTAATGACAACACACCCACACCCCCCAGGTAAGGCCTCAGCGGTGTCCCCCTCCCCAAGACCCCCTTGTGATCCCCCCATCCCTCCAGGAAGGATCCCTCAGGCACTCGATCCCACCCTGGTGGGACCCCAGACCCCCATTAGGGGCTGAATCCCACCCCAGGAGAGACCCCAGACCTCTGTTAGGGACTGGATCCCACCCTGGAGAGACCCCAAACCCCATTAGGGGCTCAATCCCACCCCAGGAGAGACCCCAGACCCCTGTTAGAGGCCAGATCCCACCCTGGGGTGACCCCCAGACCCCCATTAAGGGCTGAATCCCACCCCTGAGTGACCCCAGACCCCCATTAGGGGCTCAATCCTGCCCTATAGAGGATCCAGACCCCATCCAGGCACCCAATCCCACCCTGGTGGGACCCCAGACCCCCATTAGGGGCTGAATCCCATCCCCCAGAGGAACCAGGGTCCCCATTAGGGTTCCATTACCCAGGTCTGGTAAGAGAAATAAACCAGTTGCACCAGTTAAACTGGAGAATTAAAGCAGTTATAACTTTTACACTGGATAATTAAATCAATTAAACCAGATTGACAAATTAAAGTGGTGCTGGTAGAAAAATAAACCAGTTACAACAGTTACACTGGAGAATTAACCCACTTATACCCATTGCAATGGGGAATTAAACCAGTTTAAAAGGTTACAGTTACACTGGAGAATTAAACCAGTTACAACAGTGACACCAGTTTAAAAAGTGCTGTTAGAGAAATAAATCAGTTATAGGAGTTCCACTGTAATGAATTCCACGGCCAGGAAGGGGCCAGGGCTTGGGAAGGCTCAGATGAAACTGAAAATTTTCGTTATTGATAAGGAGGAGCCGTTGGCGCCCTGGACCCAAGGGAGCGGCCGGGGAGCAGCAACGGCAGCACCGGGAACAGCGGGAGGAGAGCCCGGAGTGCAGGAGAGGGGTCTGGAAGCAGGGAGAGCCTGAGCTGAGGAGATCCCGGAGCTGAGGAGATCCTGGAGCTGAGGAGATCCTGGAGCTGAGGAGATTTGGGAGCTGAGGAGATCCCGGAGCTGAGGAGATCCTGAGCTGAGGAGATCCCGGAGCTGAGGAGATTTGGGAGCTGAGGAGATCCTGGAGCTGAGGAGATCCTGGAGCTGAGGAGATTTGGGAGTTGAGGAGATTTGGGAGCTGAGGAGATTTGGGAGCTGAGGAGATCCCGGAGCTGAGGAGATTTGGGAGCTGAGGAGACCCCAGAGCTGAGGAGATCCCGGAGCTGAGGAGATTTGGGAGCTGAGGAGACCCCAGAGCTGAGGAGATCCTGGAGCTGAGGAGATTTGGGAGCTGAGGAGATCCAGAGCTGAGGAGATCCTGGAGCTGAGGAGATCCCAGAGCTGAGGAGATCCTGGAGCTGAGGAGATCCCGGAGCTGAGGAGATCCCGGAGCTGAGGAGATTTGGGAGCTGAGGAGATCCCAGAGCTGAGGAGATCCCGGAGCTGAGGAGATCCTGGAGCTGAGGAGATCCCGGAGCTGAGGAGATCCTGGAGCTGAGGAGATTTGGGAGCTGAGGAGATTTGGGAGCTGAGGAGATCCCGGAGCTGAGGAGATCCCAGAGCTGAGGAGATCCCGGAGCTGAGGAGATTTGGGAGCTGAGGAGATCCCGGAGCTGAGGAGATCCCGGAGCTGAGGAGATCCCACAGCTGAGGAGATTTGGGAGCTTAGGAGATTTGGGAGCTGAGGAGATCCTGAGCCAGGATGGGGTCATCTCTGAGCCGCACTGTGGAGATCCAGATCTCCAACAACACCCAGAACATCACCCTGAAGGAGCCCAGGTGAGGCTTGGGGGGCTTTGGGGGGACCCCTTGGAGTCATCTCTGGGTGAGATCTCCATCCCATGGAAGGATCAACTCCTCAGGGGTTGTTCCATCCCCTTGTGGTTCCACCAGTATCTCCCACTGATCCCACCCCATTTCTCCCCCCAGGACCTTCTTTGGCCTTGGCTACTGCTCCAAACCGCCCCTGCCAGCGTTGTTCCCTCGCACCAGTGACACCTGCCACGTCTCAGGTGACATACTAACTGGGGGCCTGTCAGGGGTCCTGGTCTACGAGTCCGAGTCCTTCACCTTGGCCATCCACTTCTCCAACCCCGTCAGCTACAACACGTTCTCCAGGGAGCTGAGCTTGGAGCTGTCCCCGGGTAAGGCCCACCCGGACAATTTGGGGACCACCTACATCCGCATGTCCAAGGGAATCTACTCCAGCTCCGGGCACGACATCAAATTTTCCCGCATCATTGTGGGCAAGAACCAGAAAACTGTCCAGGTGAGCCACGGCCCCGTCATGATGATGGCCACCATGTCCAGTGAGAGGAGATCCACCCTCAAGGTGGTGCTGGAGGAACAGAGGGGATCGGGGCATGAAGCCGAGGGAGAGGATCCCTGTCCAGGGAGACAGGTCCAGCAGAAGTGAGAACCTGTGGGACCTTCTTCGGGACATCAAAGACAGCCCTGGAAGCTCCTGGATGGCCTGAGAGCCCTGCAGACACCACCAGGAGCCCTTAGGCACCTTCAGAACCCCATAGGCATCTCTGATAACCCATAGAGGCCCATAGAACCCCATAGACACTGCTACACACCTGTAGACACCTCCAGAACCCCTAATGATGCATTTAGAATCCTAAAGACACCTAGAAAACCTTGTAGGAACATCTAGAACCCCATAAGAAGTTGTAGAACCCCACAGACACCTCTAGAACATTGTAGGCACCTCTAGAACCTTCAGCAGAACCTCAGGAGTACCAGGGGAACCTCAGAGGAACCACCAGGAGCTTCTGGACACCGCTGGACACTCATGGACATCCCAGGGTTGGGGTGTCCCACCAACTTCCACTTTGGGTCCCCCCCAGACCTCCCTCGCTCCATTTTTGCTTTGCTCAATAAAATGAGATTTTTTCTACGTTTGAGTCACAGAGTTAAAAAATCTGGGATTTGGGTTTGGGGATGTTTGGGATTTGGGGGGAATTTGGGGTCTGGAGGGGGAAGAAAAGGTTGGGGAGGGTCTGGGATTTGGGGGATGTTTGAGAACGGGGGTGCCTTGGAACTGGGGGGGATCTGGGAATGGGGAGTGTGGGATTGCAGCGGGGACAGGGAGGGAACTGGGCAGGAGAAGATCTCACGTTTCCCTCCCTTTTCCCCTCACGTTTTCCCCTTTTCCCCTTCACATTTCCCCCCATTTTCCCCTCACACTTCCCCTTTTTCCCCATCATATTTCCTGCTCTTTTTTCCCCTCAGATTTCTCACTTTTCTCCTCACAACTTCTGCCCTTTTTCCACTCACATTTCTGGCCTTTCCCCCTCACATTTCCTGGCATTTTCCTTGTTTCTTCCTATTTCCCCTCACATTTCCCTCCCTTTGATTCCCCTCACATTTCTCGCCCTTTTCTCCCCTCACGTTTCCCGCCCTTTTGTCCCCTCAGGTTTCCCTCTCTTTTTCCCCCCTCACATTTCTCACTTTCCCCCTCACATTTTCTGCTCTTTTTCTTCTCATACTTCTTGCCTTTTCCCCTCACGGTTGCCCCTGTTTTCCCCCTCACATTTCCCTCCATTTTTCCCCCTCACATGTCTCACATTTTCCCCTCACATTTTCTGGCCTTTGTCCTCTCACACTTCCTACCTTTTCCCCTCAAATTTCCTGCCATTTTTACTCATATTTTACTCCCTTTTCCTCTCACATTTTCCTGCTCTTTTCTCCCCTCACGTTTCCCGCCCTTTTCTCCCCTCACATTTTCTGCCCTTTATCCCTCACATTTTCTGCCCTTTTTCCTCTCACACTTCTGCCTTTTTCCCACTCTTTTCCTCCTCAAACTTCCCACACCTTCCCCCTGACATTTTCTCAATTTTCTCCTCTTCTCCCCATCCCTCCCCATTTCCTCCTCACGTTTCTCTCCCTTTCCCCCCTCATGTTCCCCACCATTTTCTCCCCTCACATTTCCCGCTCTTTCCCCCTCACATTTCTCATTTTCCCCTCACATTTCCTGCCGTTTTTCCTCTCACAATTCCTGCCTTTTCCCCTCACATTTCTTGTCTTTTTTATTCACGTTTTCCTCCTTTTCTCCCCTCATGTTTCCCTCCATTTTCCCCTCACGTTTCCCGCCCTTTTCTCCCCTCACGTTTCCCTCCATTTTCCCCTCACGTTTCCCGCCCTTTTCCCCTCACATTTTCCGCCCTTTATCCCTCACATTTTCTGCCCTTTTCCCCTCACATTTTCTGCCCTTTATCCCTCACATTTTCTGCCCTTTTTCCTCTCACACTTTCTGCCTTTTTCCCACTCTTTTCCCCCTCAGACTTTCCACACTTTCCCCCTCACATTTTTTCCATTTTCCCCTCTTTCCCCCATCCTTCCCCATTTCCCCCTCACGTTTCTCTCCCTTTCCCCCCTCACGTTTGCCGCCATTTTCTCCCCTCACATTTCCCACTCTTTCCCCCTCACATTTCTCATTTTCCCCGCATATTTCCTGACGTTTTTCCTCTCACATTTCCTGCCTTTTCCCGTCACATTTCTTGTCTTTTTTATTCACATTTCCCTCCCTTTCTCCCCTCACGTTTCCCTCCATTTTCCCCTCAGGTTTCCCGCCCTTTTCTCCCCTCACGTTTCCCGCCCTTTTCCCCTCACATTTTCTGCCCTTTACCCCTCACATTTCCTGCCTTTTTTCCCCTCACACTTCTGCCTTTTTCCCACTCCTTTTCCCCTCAGACTTTCCACACTTTCCCCCTCACATTTTCTCAATTTTCTCCTCTTCTCCCCATCCCTCCCCATTTCCCCCTCACATTTCTCTCCCTTTCCCCCCTCACATTTCCTGCCATTTTCTCCCCTCACATTTCCCACTCTTTCCCCCTCACATTTCTCATTTTCCCCTCACATTTTCTGCCCTTTTACCTCTCACACTTTCTGCCTTTTTCCCACTCCTTTTCCCCTCAGACTTTCCACACTTTCCCCCTCACATTTTCTCAATTTTCTCCTCTTCTCCCCATCCCTCCCCATTTCCTCCTCACGTTTCTCTGCCTTTCCCCCCTCATGTTCCCCACCATTTTCTCCCCTCACATTTCCCACTCTTTCCCCCTCACATTTCTCATTTTCCCCTCACATTTCCTGCCGTTTTTCCTCTCACACTTCCTGCCTTTTCCCCCTCACATTTCTTGTCTTTTTTATTCACGTTTCCCGCCCTTTTCTCCCCTCACGTTTCCCTCCATTTTCCCCTCACGTTTCCCGCCCTTTTCTCCCCTCATGTTTCCCTCCATTTTCCCCTCACGTTTCCCGCCCTTTTCCCCTCACATTTTCCGCCCTTTATCCCTCACATTTTCTGCCCTTTTTCCTCTCACACTTTTGCCTTTTTCCCACTCCTTTTCCCCTCAGACTTTCCACACTTTCCCCCTCACATTTTCTCAATTTTCTCCTCTTCTCCCCATCCCTCCCCATTTCCCCCTCACATTTCTCTCCCTTTCCCCCCTCACGTTTCCTGCCATTTTCTCCCCTCACATTTCCCACTCTTTCCCCCTCACATTTCTCATTTTCCCCTCACATTTTCTGCCCTTTTACCTCTCACACTTTCTGCCTTTTTCCCACTCCTTTTCCCCTCAGACTTTCCACACTTTCCCCCTCACATTTTCTCAATTTTCTCCTCTTCTCCCCATCCCTCCCCATTTCCTCCTCACGTTTCTCTGCCTTTCCCCCCTCATGTTCCCCACCATTTTCTCCCCTCACATTTCCCACTCTTTCCCCCTCACATTTCTCATTTTCCCCTCACATTTCCTGCCGTTTTTCCTCTCACACTTCCTGCCTTTTCCCCCTCACATTTCTTGTGTTTTTTATTCACGTTTCCCGCCCTTTTCTCCCCTCATGTTTCCCTCCATTTTCCCCTCACGTTCCCTCCATTTTCCCCTCACGTTTCCCGCCCTTTTCTCCCCTCACGTTTCCCGCCCTTTTCCCCTCACATTTTCTGCCCTTTTCCCCTCACATTTTCTGCCCTTTTTCCCCTCACACTTCTGCCTTTTTCCCACTCTTTTCCTCCTCAGACTTTCCACACTTTCCCCCTCACATTTTTTCCATTTTCCCCTCTTTCCCCCATCCCTCCCCATTTCCCCCTCACGTTTCTCTCCCTTTCCCCCCTCATCTTCCCCACCATTTTCTCCCCTCACATTTCCCGCTCTTTTCCCCTCACATTCCCCACCATTTCCCCCTCACATTCCCCACCCTTTTCCCTCCCTTTTGCCCCCTCACAGACACTCATTAAGAAGCTCATTAAGAAGCAGAAATGTCCCTTTAATGACAACACACCCGCACCCCCCAGGTAAGGCCTCAGCGGTGTCCCCCTCCCCAAGACCCCCTTGTGATCCCCCCATCCCTCCAGGAAGGATCCCTCAGGCACCCGATCCCACCCTGGTGGGACCCCAGACCCCCACCAAGGGCTGAATCCCACCCCAGGAGAGACCCCAGACCCCCATTAGGGGCTCAATCCCACCCCAGGAGAGACCCCAGACCCCCATTAGGGGCTCAATCCCACCCAGGAGAAACCCCAGACCCTCATTAGGGGCCAGATACCACCCTGGTGGGACCCCAGACCCCCATTAGGGGCTCAATCCTGCCCCAGAGAGGGTCCAGACCCCCATTAGGGGCCAGATCCCACCCTGGGGTGACCCAAACCCCATTAGGGTCCCAATCCCACTCCAGGAGAGACCCCAGACCCTTGTTAGGGGCTGGATCCCACCCTGGTGGGACCCCAGACCACAATTAGGGGCTCAATCCTGCCCTATAGAGGGTCCAGACCCCATTCAGGCACCAAATCCCACCCTGGTGGGACCCCAGACCCCCATTAAGGGCTGAATCCCACCCCAGGAGAGACCCCAGACCCCCATTAGGGGCTCAATCCTGCCCTATAGAGAGGATCCAGACCCCATCCAGGCACCCAATCCCACCCTGGTGGGACCCCAGACCCCCATTAGGGGCTGGATCCCACCCCACAGAGGAACCAGGATTCCCATTAGGGTTCCATTACCCAGGTCTGGTAAGAGAAATAAACCAGCTGCACCAGTTAAACTGGAGAATTAAAGCAGTTACAACTGTTACACTGGAGAATTAAATCAATTAAACCAAATTAAACTGGTGGTGGCAGAGAAATAAACCAGCTACAAGAGTTAAAGTGGAGAATTAAACCAGCTACAACTTTTAACAGTTGCTACATTTAACAACAGTTAAACTGGAGAATTAAACCAGTTATAACTGTTAAAATGGAGAATTGAACCAGTCAGACCAGGCAGAGCAATTAAAGTGGTGCTGGTAGAGAAATAAACCAGCTGTAATGGTTAAACTGGAGAATTGAACCAGTTAAACCAGTTAGACCAATTAAACTGGTGCTGGTAGAGAAATAAACCAGCTGCAATGGTTAAACTGGAGAATTAAACCAGTTAAACCAGTCCAACCAGTTCCCGGCTCCTCACGGGAGCCCAGAGCCATCTCCTGCAGGTACCTGAGCCAGGTGTGTCCCACCTGAACCCCAAGGTTTGGGGACTTCAGGGATTCTCCAAATCCAGGTGAGTTTTGGGTTCCCACCATGGATTCCGTGGCAAGGGAGGGGTTTTGAGAAGGGTGAAAGTGAAAGTTCTCGTTGTTCTCCTTATCAGGTTGATAAGGAGCAGCTGTTGGTGGCTTGGAGGAGATCCAGGAGCTGAGGTCTTGGAGATGAGGAGATCTCAGAGTTGAGGAGAACCAGGAACCGAGGAGACCCCAGAGTTGAGGAGAACCAGGAGCTGAGGAGATCCTGGAGCTGAGGAGATCCTGGAGCTGAGGAGAACCAGGAGCTGAGGAGATCCCGGACCTGAGGAGATCCAGGAGCTGAGGAGAACCAGGAACTGAGGAGATCCCAGAGCTGAGGAGATCCTGGAGCTGAGGAGATCCTGGACCAGGATGGGGTCGAGAATCAGCCGTCCTGTGGAGATCCAGGTTACCAACAACACCGAGACCATCATCCTGAGAAACCCCAAGTGAGGATGGGGGGACACCAGAGGGACCCTTGGGGTGCTGGGGGGCAGCTCTGGGTGGGATTTTCATGGTGGACTGGGATCATCTCCAGGGTTGGGATCATCTCCATGGTTGGGATCATCTCCAGGCTCTGGGATCATCTCCAGGCTCTGGGATCATCTCCAGGGTTTGGGATCATCTCCATGGTTGGGATCATCTCCATGGTTCTGATCATCTCCATGGTTGGGATCATCTCCAGGCTCTGGGATCATCTCCAGGGCTTGGGATCATCTCCAGGCTTTGGGATCATCTCCAGGCTCTGGGATCATCTCCAGGTTTGGGACCATCTCCATGGTTGGGATCATCTCCATGGTTGGGATCATCTCCAGGGTCTGGGATCATCTCCATGGTTGGGATCATCTCCATGGTTGGGATCATCTCCAGGGTCTGGGATCATCTCCAGGCTCTGGGATCATCTCCAGGGTTTGGGATCATCTCCAGGGTTGGGATCATCTCCAGGCTCTGGGATCATCTCCATGGTTGGGATCATCTCCAGGGTCTGGGATCATCTCCAGAGCTTGGGATCATCTCCAGGGCTGGGATCATCTCCATGATTGGGATCATCTCCAGGGCTGGGATCATCTCCAGGGTTTGGGATCATCTCCAGGCTCTGGGATCATCTCCAGGCTCTGGGATCATCTCCAGGTTTGGGATCATCTCCAGGGTTGGGATCATCTCCAGGGTTGGGATCATCTCCAGGGTTGGGATCATCTCCAGGCTCTGGGATCATCTCCAGGGCTGGGATCATCTCCAGGGTTTGGGATCATCTCCAGGCTCTGGGATCATCTCCAGGGTCTGGGATCATCTCCATGGTTGGGATCATCTCCAGGCTCTGGGATCATCTCCAGGGTTGGGATCATCTCCAGGCTCTGGGATCATCTCCAGGCTCTGGGATCATCTCCAGGTTTGGGATCATCTCCATGGTTGGGATCATCTCCATGGTTGGGATCATCTCCATGGTCTGGGATCATATCCATGGTTCTGATCATCTCCATGGTTTGGATCATCTCCAGGCTCTGGGATCATCTCCAGGGCTTGGGATCATCTCCAGGGTTGGGATCATCTCCAGGGTTTGGGATCATCTCCAGGGTTGGGATCATCTCCAGGGTTGGGATCATCTCCAGGGTTTGGGATCATCTCCAGGCTCTGGGATCATCTCCAGGCTCTGGGATCATCTCCAGGGTTTGGGATCATCTCCAGGTCTGGCATCATCTCCATGGCTGGGATCCTCATGGTGGACTGGGATGTTCTCCAGAGCTTGGGATCACCTCCAGGGTTGGGATCATCTCCATGGTTGGGATCATCTCCAGGCTCTGGGATCATCTCCAGGGTTGGGATCATCTCCAGGCTCTGGGATCATCTCCAGGTCTGGGATGTTCTCCAGAGCTTGGGATCGTCTCCAGGGCTGGGATCATCTCCAGGGTTGGGATCATCTCCAGGGCTGGGATCATCTCCAGGGTTGGGATCATCTCCAGGGCTGGGATCATCTCCATGGTTGGGATCATCTCCAGGGGTTGGGATCATCTCCAGGGCTGGGATCATCTCCAGGCTCTGGGATCATCTCCAGGGTTGGGATCATCTCCATGGTTGGGATCATCTCCAGGGTTGGGATCATCTCCAGGCTCTGGGATCATCTCCATGGTTGGGATCATCTCCAGGGTTGGGATCATCTCCAGGCTCTGGGATCATCTCCATGGTTGGGATCATCTCCAGGATTTGGGATCATCTCCAAGGGTTGGGATCATCTCCATGGTTGGGATCATCTCCAGGGTTGGGACCATCTCCATGGTCTGGGATCATCTCCACGTTCTGGGATCATCTCCAGGGCTTGGGATCATCTCCATGGTTGGGATCATCTCCAGGCCCTGGGATCATCTCCATGGTTGGGATCATCTCCAGGAGTTGGGATCATCTCCAGGCTCTGGGATCATCTCCAGGGCTGGGATCATCTCCAGAGTTTGGGATCATTTCCTGCTCTGGGATCATCTCCAGAGTTTGTGATCATCTCCAGGCTCTGGGATCATCTCCAGGGTTTGGGATCATCTCCAGGGTTGGGATCATCTCCAGAGCTTGGGATCATCTCCAGGGTTTGGGATCATCTCCATGGTTGGGATCATCTCCAGGGTTGGGATCATCTCCATGGTTGGGATCATCTCCATGGTTGGGATCATCTCCAGGCTCTGGGATCATCTCCAGGTCTGGGATCATCTCCAGGTTTGGGATCATCTCCAGGATTTGGGATCATCTCCAAGGGTTGGGATCATCTCCAGGGTTGGGATCATATCCATGGTTCTGATCATCTCCAGAGTTTGGGATCATCTCCAGGTCTGGGATCATCTCCAGGTTTGGGATCATCTCCAGGATTTGGGATCATCTCCAGGGCTGGGATCATCTCCATGGTTGGGATCATCTCTGGGTGTGGGATCATCTCTGGGCTCTGGGATCATCTCCAGGGGTTGGGATCATCTCCATGGTTGGGATCATCTCCAGGCTCTGGGATCATCTCCAGGCTCTGGGATCATCTCCAGGCTCTGGGATCATCTCCAGGGTTTGGGATCATCTCCAGGCTCTGGGATCATCTCCAGGGCTTGGGATCATCTCCAGGGTTGGGATCATCTCCAGGCTTTGGGATCATCTCCATGGTTTGGGATCATCTCCAGGTTTGGACTCATCTCCAGGGCTGGGATCTTCTCCAGAGCTTGGGATCACCTCCAGGGTTGGGACCATCTCCAGGCTCTGGGATCATCTCCAGGCTCTGGGATCATCTCCATGGTTGGGATCATCTCCATGGTTGGGATCATCTCCAGTGCCTGAGGTCATCTCCAGGGTTGGGATCATCTCCATGGTTGGGATCATCTCCAAGGGTTGGGATCATCTCCAAGGTTGGGATCATCTCCAGGGTTGGGATCATCTCCAGGGTTTGGGATCATCTCCAGGGTTGGGATCATCTCCAGGCTTTGGATCATCTCCATGATTGGGATCATCTCCATGGGTTGGGATCATCTCCAGGCTCTGGGATCATCTCCATGATTGGGATCATCTCCATGATTGGGATCATCTCCAGGCTCTGGGATCATCTCCAGGGGCTGGGATCATCTCCATGGTTGGGATCATCTCCAGGCTCTGGGATCATCTCCATGGTTGGGATCATCTCCATGGTTGGGATCATCTCCAGTGCCTGAGGTCATCTCCAGGGTTGGGATCATCTCCATGGTTGGGATCATCTCCAAGGGTTGGGATCATCTCCAAGGTTGGGATCATCTCCATGGTTGGGATCATCTCCAGGGTTTGGGATCATCTCCAGGGTTGGGATCATCTCCAGGCCTTGGGATCATCTCCAGGGTTTGGGATCATCTCCAGGGTTGGGATCATCTCCAGGCCTTGGGATCATCTCCATGATTGGGATCATCTCCAGGGTTGGGATCATCTCCAGGGTTGGGATCATCTCCATGGTTGGGATCATCTCCAGGCCTTGGGATCATCTCCATGATTGGGATCATCTCCATGGCTGGGATCATCTCCAGGGTTGGGATCATCTCCAGGGCTGAGATCATCTCCAGGTTTGGGATCATCTCCAGGCTCTGGGATCATCTCCAGGCTCTGGGATCATCTCCAGGGCTGGGATCATCTCCATGGTTGGGATCATCTCCAGTGCCTGAGGTCATCTCCATGGTTGGGATCATCTCCAGCGTTGGGATCATCTCCAGGCTCTGGGATCATCTCCAGGCTCTGGGATCATCTCCAGGGTTGGGATCATCTTCATGGTTGGGATCATCTCCATGGTTGGGATCATCTCCAGGGTTTGGGATCATCTCCAGGCTCTGGTATCATCTCCAGGTTTGGGATCATATCCATGGTTCTGATCATCTCCAGAGTTTGGGATCATCTCCAGGTCTGGGATCATCTCCATGGTCTGGGATCATCTCCAGGGCTGGGATCCTCATGGTGGACTGGGATGTTCTCCAGAGCTTGGGATCACCTCCATGGTTGGGATCATCTCCAGGTTCTGGGATCATCTCCAGGCTCTGGGATCATCTCCAGGCTCTGGGATCATCTCCACGTCCCATCTCCTCCCTATGTTCCCAGCAGATCCTGGTGGTGGTGGGACCACCTCCACCTTCTCCCCACCTCACCCCACACCTTCTCCTCTCCAGGACCTACTTCTACAGCGGCCGCACCCTCTGTGCCCCCCACGGCCTGGTGCCACCGTGCTCCTCCACCGTCTGCAAGTTCACCAACCGCTGCTTCTTCTGGGGCTGCAACGGCGTCCTGGCCTTCGAGGCCGAGACCTTCACCTTCGCCGTCTTCTTCTCCAACCCCATCGACCGCAACCGCTTCTCGGTGCTCACCGGCCTCGAGCTGTCCCTCGACAAGGTCCACAAGGGCGACCTGCGGTCGGCCTACCGCCGCATGGTCAGGAGCTCGCGGCGCTCCCCGGCCAAGAGCCCGGTGCTGCCGTGCGTGGTGCTCAAGGAGAACCAGCGCAAGGTCCAGCTGAGCCACGGCGCCGTCACCGTGGCCGCCAGCCTGGCCCGCGGCGGCAGCGCCGTCATCAAGGTGGAGGTGATGGAGCGCAGGAACTCGGGCGTGGCCAGCGGCCTGGGGCTCCAGGTGGAGCACGACAGGCCCAGGAGGAAGGAGAACGTGCAGGGGCCTTGCGGGAACCCCAGGAGCTGAAAAGGGGGGCTTGGGCTGGGAAAGCTTGAGGAGAAACCTGCCAGGAACCCGTGGGTGAATCTGGAATGCTGCAGGCAGCTCTAGAACCCCGTAAGAACCTCTAGAACCCCATGGAGACCATCTGGGACCCCATGGAGACCATCTGGGACCCCCGTAGAGATCATCTGGAACCCTGCAGACACTTCTAGAACCCCATAGAGACCCTTAGAACCCCACAGACACCTCTGGAACCCCATGGAGACCATCTGGAACCCTGCAGACACTTCTAGAACCCATAGAGACCCCATAGACACCTCTAGAACCTCATAGAGACCATCAGGAACCCCATAGACACCTCTAGAACCCCATAGAGGCCCTTAGAACCCCATAGAGATCCCATAGGCACCTCTAGAACCCCATTCAGACCCCATAGACACCTCTAGAATCCCCATAGAGACACTTAAGAACCCCATAGACACCTCTAGAACCCCATGAAGAACCCCAAGAACCCCATGGACACTTCTAGAACCTCACAGACACCCTCTAGAACCCCATAGAGACCCCCTAGAACCTTGTTGGCACATCTAGAACCCCATAGAGACCCTTAGAACTCCATAGAGACCCCCTAGAACCCCACAGACACCTCTAGAACCTTGTTGGCACATCTAGAACCCCACTGTCACCCCCAGAACCCCATAAGCACCTCTAATAACCCATGGAGACCCCTGAAAACCCAACAGACACTTCTAGAACCCCACAAGCACCTGTGGACACCTCCAGAAACCCTCAAACACCTCTAGAACCCTGCAGACACTCCAGAAGATCCTTCAGCAGAACTTCGTGGGCACCAGGAGAACCTGGAGGGGACCACCAGGAGCTTCTGGACACCGCTGGAGCCTCATGGACACCCACCCAATTTGGGGTGCCCCCACCCCAACCTCCCTCCCACCATTTTTGCTTTGCTCAATAAAATGGGATATTCCCCATTTTTGAGTTAAAAAATCTGGGATTTGGGGGGAATTTGAGGGAATTTGGGGTCTGGAGGGGGAAGAAAAGGTTGGGGAGGGTCTGGGATTTGGGGGATGTTTGAGAACGGGGGTGCCTTGGAACTGGGCAGGAGAAGATCTCACGTTTCCCTCCCTTTTTCCCCTTTTCCCCTCACATTTCCTGGATTTTTTACTCATTTTTTCCTCTTTTTTTCTCTCACATTTTCTGCCCTTTTTTCTCCTCACACTTCCTGCTTCTTTTCCCCTCTCATTTCCTGGATTTTTTCCTCATTTTTCTTCCCTTTTCCCCCTCACATTTCCCCCCTCAGACTTTCTACATTTTCCCCTTCACATTTTCTCCATTTTCTCCTCTTTTCCTCTCACCCTCCCCTTTCCCCCCTCACGTTTCCCGCCATTTTCTCCCCTCACATTTCCCGCTCTTTTCCCTTCACATTTCTCACTTTTCCCCCTCACAATTTCAGCCCTTTTTCCTCTCACACTTCCTACCTTTTCCCCTCACATTTCCTGGATTTTTTACTCATATTTTCCTCCCTTTTCCTCTCACATTTTCCGCCATTTTCTCCCCTCACGTTTCCCGCCCTTTTCTCCCCTCACATTTCTCACTTTTCCCCTCACATTTTCTGCCCTTTTTCCTCTCACACTTCCTGCCTTTCCCCCTTACATTTCCTGGATTTTTTTCCTCATGTTTTCCTCTATTTTCTACCTCACGTTTCCCTCCCTTTTCCCCCCCTCACATTTCCCCCCATTTTCCCCTCATTTTTCCCTTTTCTCCCTCACATTTCCCTCCCTTTTCTCCCCTCAGGTTTCCCTCCCTTTCCCCCTCACATTTCTCACTTTTCCCCTCACATTTTCTGCCCTTTTCCCTCTCTCATTTCCTCACTTTCCCCCTCACATTTCCCTCCCTTTCTCCCCTCACGTTTCCATTTTCCCCTCACATTTTCCGCCATTTTCTCCCCTCACGTTTTCCGCCATTTTCCCCCCTCACATTTTTCCCCTTTTCCCCTCACAATTTCTGCCCTTTCCCCCTCACATTTCCCTCCCTTTTCTCCCCTCACGTTTCCATTTTCCCCTCACATTTCCCGCCCTTTTTCTCCCCTCACGTTTTCCACCATTTTCCCCCCTCACATTTTTCCCCTTTTCCCCTCACATTTCTCACTTTTCCCCCTCACAATTTCTGCCCTTTTTCCTCTCACACTTCCTGAATTTCCCCTCATGTTTCCTGGATTTTTTTTCCTTGTGTTTTCCTCCCTTTCCCCCTCACATTTCCCTCCTTTTTGTCCCCTCATGTTTCCCGCCATTTTCCCCCCTCACATTTTCCGCCATTTTCTCCCCTCACGTTTCCCGCCATTTTTCCCCCCTCACCTTTTCCACTTTTCCCCTCACATTTTCTGCCCTTTCCCCCTCACATTTCTCATTTTCCCCCCTCACATTTCTCTCCCTTTTCTCCCCTCACGTTTCCCAATTTTCCCCTCACATTTTCTGCCCTTTTTATTCTTACAATTCCTGCCTTTTCTCCTGTCCATTTCCATTCTCCATTGTAAATGGTGTAACTGGTTTATTTCTCTACCAGAACCGGTTTAACTGGTTTAACTGGTTAAATTATCCAGCATAACTGGTGTAACTGGTTTATTTCTCTTCCAGAACTGCTTTAACCGGACTAACCCCAAAATTCCTAATTTTTGGCCCTCCCAGACCCCAAAATTTCCAATTTTTCCCCAAAAAATCCCAATTTTTGACCACGTGGATGAAGTGCAAAAATTCCTTTTATTCAACAAAGCCAAAGAAAAAACAAAAGGGGGGAGGGGCCCAAAAATTGGGATTTTTTAAAGGATTTTTTAATGTGGATTTTTTTGGGTTTTTTTTGAGGTTTTTTTGGGTTTTTTTAAGGAGATTTTGGGATTTTTTTTGGGGTCTCCCCAAATTTTGGGGGTCTCCCCCCTCCATCATTTTGGGGGGTCCCTTTGTGGTTTTTGGGGTGATTTGGGGGGATTTTTTGGGTTTTTTTTCAGGGAATTTTTTGGGGTTTTTAATGGGATTTTTTCAGATTTTTGGGGTTTTTTTGGGGTTCTCACCCCAAATTTTGGGGTCCCCACGGGGATTTGGGGGTCCCCCCTAGATGAGGTCCATCAGGATGTTCTCCTCCATCACCTGAAGGTTCTCAGACCCCTGATTTTGGGTGATTTTCATGGGTTTTGGGGCATTTTTAAGGTTTTTTTAATGGGATTTTTTTGGGTTCTCACCCCAAATTTCGGGGTCCCCAGCCCATTTTGGGGGTCCCCCCTAGATGAGGTCCATCAGGATGTTCTCCTCCATCACCTGAGGGTTCTCAGACCCCTGATTTGGGTGATTTTTGTGATTTTTTGAGTATTTTTAAGGGTTTTTAATGGATTTTTTTTGGATTTTTTGGGGGTTTTTGGGGTTCTCACCCCAAATTTCGGGGTCCCCAGCCCATTTTGGGGGTCCCCCCTAGATGAGGTCCATCAGGATGTTCTCCTCCATCACCTGAGGGTTCTCAGACCCCTGATTTTGGGCGATTTTCATGGATTTTGGGGCATTTTTAAGGTTTTTTAATGGGATTTTTTCAGATTTTTTGGGGGTTTTTGGGGTTCTCACCCCAAATTTCGGGGTCCCCACGCGGATTTGGGGGTCCCCCCTAGATGAGGTCCATCAGGATGTTCTCCTCCATCACCTGAGGGCTCTCAGACCCCTCATTTGAGCGATTTCTGTGATTTTAGGGCGAATTTTTGTGATTTTTATGAATTTTTAAGGATTTTTTTGGGGTTTTTGGGGTTCTCACCCCAAATTTCGGGGTCCCCATGGGGATTTGGGGGTCCCCCTAGATGAGGTCCATCAGGATGTTCTCCTCCATCACCTGAGGGTTCTCAGACCCCTGATTTGAGCGATTTCTGTGATTTTTGGGGCGAATTTTTGTGGTATTTATGAATTTTTAAGGATTTTTTTCGGCGTTTTTGGGGTTCTCACCCCAAATTTCGGGGTCCCCACCCGGATTTTGGGGGTCCCCCCTAGATGAGGTCCATCAGGATGTTCTCCTCCATCACCTGAGGGCTCTCAGATCCCTGATTTGTGTGATTTTTGTGATTTTTTTGAAAATTTTCAAGGTTTTTTAATGGATTTTTTTTTTATTTTTTGGGGGTTTTTGGGGTTCTCACCCCAAATTTCGGGGTCCCCAGCCCATTTTGGGGGTCCCCCCTAGATGAGGTCCATCAGGATGTTCTCCTCCATCACCTGAGGGTTCTCAGACCCCTGATTTTGGGCGATTTTCATGGATTTTGGGGCATTTTTAAGGTTTTTTAATGGGATTTTTTCAGATTTTTTGGGCGTTTCTGGGGTTCTCACCCCAAATTTCGGGGTCCCCATGGGGATTTGGGGGTCCCCCCTAGATGAGGTCCATCAGGATGTTCTCCTCCATCACCTGAGGGTTCTCAGACCCCTCATTTGGGTGATTTTTTGAGTATTTTGAAGGTTTTTTAATGGGATTTTTTCAGATTTTTTTCGGGTTTTTTTGGGTTCTCACCCCAAATTTCGGGGTCCCCTCAGGGATTTGGGGGTCCCCCCTAGATGAGGTCCATCAGGATGTTCTCCTCCATCACCTGAGGGTTCTCAGACCCCTGATTTTGGGCGATTTTCATGGATTTTTGGGGTGAATTTTTGTGATTTTTATGAATTTTTATGGATTTTTTTCGGGTTTTTTTGGGTTCTCACCCCAAATTTTGGGGTCCCCAGCCCATTTTGGGGGTCCCCCCTAGATGAGGTCCATCAGGATGTTCTCCTCCATCACCTGAGGGTTCTCAGACCCCTGATTCGGGTGATCCCTGTGAGTTTTTGGGGTGATTTTGGGGTATTTTGAGGGTTTTTAATGGGATTTTTTTGGGGTTTTTTGGGGTTCTCACCCCAAATTTCGGGGTCCCCTCGGGATTTGGGGGGTCCCCCCTAGATGAGGTCCATCAGGATGTTCTCCTCCATCACCTGAGGGTTCTCAGACCCCTGATTTTGTGCGATTTTTGTGATATTTTGAAGGTTTTTTAATGGATTTTTTTGGATTTTTTTGGGTTTTTGGGGTTCTCACCCCAAATTTTGGGGTCCCCAGCCCATTTTGGGGGTCCCCCCTAGATGAGGTCCATCAGGATGTTCTCCTCCATCACCTGAAGGTTCTCAGACCCCTCATTTGGTGATTTCTGTGATTTTTGGGGTGATTTTGGGGTATTTTGAGGGCTTTTAATGGGATTTTTTTGGGGTTTTTGGGGTTCTCACCCCAAATTTCGGGTCTCCACGTGGATTTGGGGTCCCCCCTAGATGAGGTCCATCAGGATGTTCTCCTCCATCACCTGAGGGTTCTCAGACCCCTCATTTGGGTGATTTTTTGAGTATTTTCAAGGTTTTTTAATGGATTTTTTTCGGATTTTTTGGGGGTTTTTTGGGTTCTCACCCCAAATTTCGGGGTCCCCAGCCCATTTTGGGGTCCCCCCTAGATGAGGTCCATCAGGATGTTCTCCTCCATCACCTGAAAGGTTCTCAGACCCCTCATTTGAGCGATTTCTGTGATTTTTGGGGCGAATTTTTGTGATTTTTATGAATTTTTATGGATTTTTTTCGGGTTTTTTTGGGTTCTCACCCCAAATTTCGGGGTCCCCAGCCCATTTTGGGGGTCCCCCCTAGATGAGGTCCATCAGGATGTCCTCCTCCATCACGCTGGGGGTCTGCACGGGCTGGAGCCCCCCCGGCTGGACGGGACCCCTGGGGCCGGGGGGGGGGCAGCAGCATCTGCCCTAAGGGGAGGGGGGAGGGGAGAGGGGTCAGGGGGGGACCCCAAAATCACCCCAAATTCACCTGGGGGTGGGTTTTGGGGTCCTCAGGAAAATTTCGGGGTCCCAGGTTGGATTTTGGGGTCCCAGGGGTGGTTTAGGGGGAAATTTGGGGGTCCTGGAGTGGTTCTGGGGGTCCCAGGGTTGGGTTTTGGGGAGATTTTGGGGTTCCTGGAGTGGATTTGGGGGTCCCAGGGTTGGATTTTGGGGGTTCCAATAAAATTTTAGGATTCCAGCTTTAGGTTTTGGGGGGTCCCAGTAAAATTTTGGGATCCCAGGGTTGGGTTTTGGGGAGAATTTGGGGTCCCAGGGGGAAATTTGGGGTTCCTGGAGTGGTTTTGGGGTCCCAGGTTTGGGTTTTGGGGGTCCCAGGGTTGGATTTTGGGATCCCAGTAAAATTTGGGGTCCCAGGTTGTGTTTAGGGGTCATTTTGGGGTCCCAGGGGTGGATTTTGGGGTGATCTGGGGGTCCTGGAGTGGTTCTGGGGGTCCCAGGGTTGGGGTTTGGGGAGATTTTGGGGTCCTCAGTAAAATTTTGGGGTTCCAGGGGGTGGGTTTTGGGATCCAGGGGAGAATTTGGGGTTCCGGGAGTGGTTTTAGGGGGTCCCGGTGAAATTTTGGGGTCCCAGGGTTGGGTTTTGGGGAGATTTTGGGGTCCCAGGGGGAAATTTGGGGTTCCTGAAATGGTTTTGGGGGTCCCGGTAAAATTTTGGGGTTCCAGGGTTGGGTTTTGGGGGTCCCAGTAAAATTTTGGGGTCCCAGGGTTGGGTTTTGAGGAGATTTTGGGGACCCAGGGGAGAATTTGGGGTTCCTGGAGTGGTTTTGGGGGTCCCAGTAAAATTTTGGGGTCCCAGGGTTGGGTTTTGGGGGTCCCAGTAAAATTTTGGGGTTCCAGGTTTGGGTTTTGGGGAAGTTCTGGGGTCCCAGGGGGAAATTTGGGGTTCCTGGAGTGGTTTTGGGGGTCCCAGGGTTGGGGTTTGGGGAGATTTTGGGGACCCAGAGGAGAATTTGGGGATCCTGGAGTGGTTTTGGGGGCCCCAGTAAAATTTTGGGGTCCCAGAGGTGATTTTGGGGTTCCCATCAGATTTTTTGTGATTCCCAACAGATTTATGGTGGTTTTTTTTTTTTTTGGGTGGATTTTTTGAGGTTCCCATCAAATTTTTAGGGTGTATTTTTGTGATTCCCCCCCATATTTTTAGGGTATTTTTAGGGGTATTTTTTCATAATTCCCACCCAATTTTTAGGGTATTTTTAGGGGTATTTTTTCATAATTCCCACCCAATTTTTAGGGTATTTTTAGGGGATTTTTCAGACTTTTTTAGGGGTTTTTTTGGGGTATATTTTTTCATGATTCCCACCCAATTTTTAGGGTATTTTTAGGGTATTTTTGGACTTTTTTAGGGTATTTTTCTTCATGATTCCAACCCAATTTTTAGGGTGCATTTTTGTGATCCCCCCCATATTTTTAAGGTATTTTTAGAGTATTTTTTGGACTTTTTTAGGATTTTTTGGGGGTACTTTTTTTTCTTGATTTCCACCCAATTTTAAGGTGTATTTTTGTGATCCCCCCCATATTTTCAGGGTACTTTTAGGACTTTTTTTGGGATTTTTTGGGGTTTTTTTGGTGCATTTTTTTTCATGATTCCCACCCAATTTTAAGGGTGTATTTTTGTCATCCCCCTGATATTTTTAGGGTATTTTTTTTCATGGTTCCCACCCAATTTTTAGGGTGTATTTTTGTGATCCCCCCTTTTAGCGTATTTTTAGGGTATTTTTAGGGACTTTTTAGGGTATTTTTCAGACTTTTTAAGGGGGTTTTTTGGGGTATTTTTTTTCATGATTCCCACCCAGTTTTTAGGGTGTATTTTTGTGATCCCCCCCCATATTTTTAGGGTATTTTTTAGGGGTATTTTTTTTCATGATTCCCACCCAATTTTTAGGGTGTATTTTTGTGATTCCCCCCCATATTTTTAGGGCATTTTTCGAGTATTTTTAGGGTATTTTTAGGACTTTTTGGGGGGGTTTTGGGGGTTTTTTTGGGGTATTTTTTTTCATGATTCCCACCCAATTTTTAGGGCATTTTTTGGACTTTTTTAGGGGTATTTTTTTCATGATTCCCACCCAATTTTTAGGGTATTTTTAGGGTATTTTTAGGACTTTTTTAGGACTTTTTTAGGGTATTTTTTCATGATTCCCACCCAATTTTTAGGGTGTATTTTTGTGATCCCCCCCCATATTTTTAGGGTATTTTTTAGGGGTATTTTTTTTCATGATTCCCACCCAATTTTAGGGTGTATTTTTGTGATCCCCCCCATATTTTTAGGGTATTTTTAGGATATTTTTAGAGTATTTTTAGGGTATTTTTAGGACTTTTTTGGGGGGTTTTTGGGTTTTTTTGGGGTATTTTTTTCATGATTCCCACCCAATTTTTAGGATATTTTTAGGGTATTTTTAGGGTATTTTTGGGGTATTTTTGGGGTTTTTGGGGGTTTTTCACTCACCTGGGATGGCCGCTCGCGGCGCCCCCATCTGGCCCGGCCAGGGCTGCCCCGGGGGGGGGTGCAGGAGGGGCAATTGCCCCCCCCCGCCCCCCAGGGCCTGGTGGGGAGGGGGCAACAAAGCCTGGGGGGGCTGGGGGGGGCCCGGGGGGGGCTGCAGGTGATGGAGGGGCTGAGCCGGGGGGGGGGACCCCGCCCTGAGGCTGTGGGGGGACAGGGGGGGGTCAGGGGGGCGCCCCAGAAATGGGAAATGCCAGCCCGGACCCCCCCCGCCCCCCCCCCCAAAAAATGGGAAATGCCAGCCCGGACCCCCCCCCCCCCCCCAAAATGGGAAATGCCAGCCCGGACGCCCCCCCCCCCCCCCCCCCCCCCCCAAAAATGGGAAATGCCAGCCCGGCCCCCCCCCCCAAAAATGGAAGTTTCCATGCTGAAAATGAAAATTCCCAGCCCAAAAATGGGAAATGCCAGCCCGGACCCCCCCCCGCCCCCCAAAAATGGGAAATGCCAGCCCGGACCCCCCCCCCCCCCCGAAAAAAATGGAAGTTTCCACGCTGAAAATGAAAATTTCTGTCCTGAAAATGGAAATTCCCAGCCCAAAAATGGGAAATGCCAGCCCGGACCCCCCCCCAACAAAAAATGGAAATTCCCATCCTAAAAATGAAAACTCCCAGCCCAAAAATGGGAAATGCCAGCCCGGACCCCCCCCCTCCCCAAAAATGGAAGTTTCCATGCTGAAAATGAAAATTCCCAGCCCAAAAATGGGAAATGCCGGCCCGGACCCCCCCCCTCCCCAAAAATGGGAAATGCCAACCCGGACCCCCCCCCCCAAAAAAAAATGGTAGTTTCCATGCTGAAAATGAAAATTCCCACCCTAAAAATGAAAATTTCCAGCCCAGAAAATGAAAATTCCCAACCCAAAAATGAAAATTTCTGTCCCAAAAATGAAAATTCCCATCCCAGACTCCCCCCAAAACCAAGAATTCCCATCCTAAAAATGAAAATTCCCAGCCCAAAAATGGGAAATGCCAGCCCGGATCCCCCCCCCCAAAAATGGAAGTTTCCATGCTGAAAATGGAAATTCCCACCCCAAAAATGGGAAATGCCAGCCCAGACCCCCCCCCCCCACAAAAAATGGAAATTTCCATGCTGAAAAGGAAAATTTCTGTCCTGAAAATGAAAATTCCCAGCCCAAAAAGGAAAATTCCCTGCCCAAAAACGAAAATTCCCAGCCCAGACCCCCCAAAACAAAAAATTCCCATCCTAAAAATGAAAATTCCCAGCCCAAAAATGGGAAATGCCAGCCCAAAAATGAAAATTCCCATCCCAAAAATGGGAAATGCCAGCCCGGACCCCCCTCCCAAACAAAAAATGGAAATTTCCATGCTGAAAATGAAAATTTCTGTCCTAAAAAAGGAAAATTCCCAGCCCAAAAATGGGAAATGCCAGCCCAAAAATGAAAATTTCTGTCCTAAAAAGGAAAATTCCCATCCCAAAAATGAAAATTTCTGTCCCAAAAATGAAAATTCCCAGCCCAAAAATGAAAATTTCTGTCCTAAAAATGAAAATTCCCAGCCCAAAAATGGGAAATGCCATCCCAAAAATGAAAATTCCCAGCCCAAAAATGAAAATTCCCAGCCCAGACCCCCCCAAAAAATGAAAATTCCCAGCCCAAAAATGAAAATTCCCAGCCCAAAAATAAAAATCCCCAGCCCAGAGCCCCCCAAAAATGAAAATTCCTGTCCCAGACTAACCTAATAATGGAAATTCCTCTCCCAGAGAACCCCAAAAACGAAAATTCCTGTCCAGATCCCCCCTTAAAATCTTCACTTCCTCCCCCCAAAATTCCTCCAGAAAATCCAAAAAAAAATTCCTCAAAAAATCCCAAAATATTCCTCCCAAAATTCCCCAAATATTCCTCCAAAAATCCCCCAAAAATTCAAAAAATTCCACCAAAAATTTCTCCCAAAAATCCCCAAAAACTCCTCAAAAAATCCCCAAAAAAATCCTCAAAAAAATCCCCCGAAATTTCTCAAAAAAATCCCAAAATCCTCCAAAAAATCCCAAAAATTGCTCCAAAAAAACCCCCCAAAAATTTCTCCCAAACCCCTCCAATTTTTAGGGCTCCCCAGAAAAATTCCAGCCCCAAATTCCTCCAGAAAATCCCCAAAATCCCAATTTTTAGAGCCTCTCAAAATCCAATTTGTCTCATTCAATAAATTATCTTGTGGGATGGGGGGTCCCTGATTTTTAGGGGTCAATCTCAAATTTTTGGGAATTTTTGAGGTTTTTTAGGGGTTTTTTGGGAATTTTTTTTGTTTGTTTTTTGGGGTTTTTTGGAGTATTCATTTTGAAATTTTTTTGGAATGTTTGGGGTTTTTTGGAGCTAGTTTTGGAAATTTTTTGGGTCATTTTTGGGATATTTTTGGGGTTTTTTTGAGAATTTCTTGGGGGATTTTTGAGGGGATTAATTTTAATTTTTGGGAATTTTTGGGGATTTTTTTTTATTTTTGGGGTTTTTTTGGGATTTTTTTTCGGGGATTTTTCAGGGATTTTTGGGGGATTTTTTGGAGGATTAATTTTAATTTTGGGGGGATTTTTTGGGGGTTTTTTGGAGGAATAATTTTAATTTTTTGGGGATTTTTTTGGGGATTTTTTGGAGGATTAATTTTAATTTTGGGGGGATTTTTTTGGAAAATTAATTTTAATTTTTTGGGGATTTTTTGTGATTTTTTTGGGGGTTCACTCACCGGCTGCTGGCTGAGCAGGAGGCTCCGAAGTTGGGGGTTGGCCCCCGGATTTTGGGGAAAATCTCAATTTTTTTGGGATTTTTTTGGAGGCTTTTTGGGTTTTTCTTGGGGGACTTTTTTGGGATTTTAGGGTTTTTTTTAGGATTTTTTCCAGCAATTTTTCAGGGTTTTTTGGGGGATTTTTTGGGAGGAATAATTTTAATTTTTTGGGGATTTTTTGGGTTTCTTTGGGGGATTTCTTGGAGGAATAATTTTAATTTTTTGGGGGTTTTTTGGGGATTTTTTGAGGAATAATTTTAATTTTTGGGGATTTTTTTGGGGTTTTTTGGAGGAATAATTTTAATTTTTGGGGGATTTTTTGGGGGATTAATTTTAATTTTTTGGGGATTTTTTTGGGGTTTTTTGGGGTTTTTTTTTGAGGAATAATTTTGATTTTTGGGGATTTTTTTGAGAATTAATTTTAATTTTTTCGGGATTTTTGGGGATTTTTTGGGGATTAATTTTAATTTTTTGGGATTTTTTGGGGTTTTTTGGAGGAATAATTTTAATTTTTTGAGGATTTTTTGGGGATTTTTTGGAGGATTAATTTTAATTTTTGGGGATTTTTGGGGATTTTTTTGGGGTTTTTTGGAGGAATAATTTTAAATTTTTGAGGATTTTTTTTGAGTTTTTTGGGGGATTTTTTGGAGGATTAATTTTAATTTTTTGGGATTTTTTTGAGGAATAATTTTAATTTTTTGGGGGTTTTTTGGGGATTTTTTGGAGGAATAATTTTAGTTTTTGGGAATTTTTGGGGGAATAATTTTAATTTTTTGGGGATTTTTTTAGGGGATTTTTTTGAGGAATAATTTTAAATTTTTGGGGATTTTTTGGGGGTTCACTCACCGGCTGCTGGCTGAGCAGGAGGCTCCGAAGTTGGGGGTTGGCCCCTGGATTTTGGGGGCGCAGCAGAGCCCCCCCCCCGGCCTGGCTGCCTTGGGGGGGTCCAGCTTGGGGGGCTCCCGGATTTTGGGGGGCTGGGGGGGGTGCAGGGGCCGCAGGGGGGGCTTGGGGGGGTTGTGGTTGTTGTTGTTGTTGTTGTTGTTGTTGTTGTGCTCGGAGTTGTAACTGGAAAAAAAGAAAAAGGAAGTGTTGGAAAAATCACCCCAAAAATGGAGATCCCCCCTAAAATGTTTTAGAATCATAAAATGTTAAAAAAACCAGCAAAATTTCATGCAGGATCTCCTCTAAGCAGCCAAAAAAAATACTCAAAACCAGCTAAGAACACCCCAAAATTATCCAGGAGTCCCCAAATCCAACCAGGGTCCCCCCAAAACTGATTCAGGATTCCCCCAAATCACCCCAAAATTCATCCAAGCCCATCCAAAAAAATCCCAAAATTATCCAGGAGTCCCCAAACCCAACCAGGGTCCCCCCAAAACCCCCCCAAATTTATTCAGAATTCCCTCAAATCACCCCAAAATTCATCCAAGCCCACCCCTGACCCATCCAAAAAAATCCCAAAATCATTCAGGGGTCCCCAAACCCAACCAGGGTCCCCCCAAAATTTATTCAGAATTCCCTCAAATCACCCCAAAATTCATCCAAGTCCACCCCCAACCCATCAAAAAAAATCCCAAAATTATCCAGGAGTCCCCAAACCCAACCAGGGTCCCCCCAAAACTGATTCAGGATTCCCTCAAATCACCCCAAAATTCATCCAAGCCCACCCCCAACCCATCCAAAAAAATCCCAAAATTATCCAGGAGTCCCCAAATCCAACCAGGGTCCCCCCAAAACCCCCCAAAATTTATTCAGAATTCCCTCAAATCACCCCAAAATTCATCCAAGTCCACCCCTGACCCATCCAAAAAAATCCCAAAATCATTCAGGGGTCCCCAAACCCAACCAGGGTCCCCCCAAAACTGATTCAGGATTCCCTCAAATCACCCCAAAATTCATCCAAGTCCACCTCCAACCCATCCAAAAACCCCCCAAAATTATCCAGGAGTCCCCAAACCCAACCAGGGTCCCCCCAAAACCCCCCAAAATTGATTCAGGACCCCCTCAAATCACCCCAAAATTCATCCAAGCCCACCCCTGACCCATCCAAAAAAATCCCAAAATCATTCAGGAATCCCCAAATCCAACCAGGTCCCCCCAAAACTGATTCAGGATTCCCTCAAATCACCCCAAAATTCATCCAAGCCCATCCAAAAAAATCCCAAAATTATCCAGGAGTCCCCAAACCCAACCAGGGTCCCCCCAAAATTTATTCAGAATTCCCTCAAATCACCCCAAAATTCATCCAAGTCCATCCCCAACCCATCCAAGAACCCCCCAAAATTATCCAGGAGTCCCCAAACCCAACCAGGGTCCCCTCAAAACTGATTCAGGATCCCCTCAAATCACCCCAAAATTCATCCAAGCCCACCCCTGACCCATCCAAAAAAATCCCAAAATTATCCAGGAGTCCCCCAAACCCAACCAAGGGTCCCCTCAAAACTGATTCAGGATCCCCTCAAATCACCTCAAAATTCATCCAAGCCCACCCATGACCCATCCAAAAAAATCCCAAAATCATTCAGGAATCCCCAAATCCAACCAGGGTCCCCCAAAACTGATTCAGGATTCCCTCAAATCACCCCAAAATTCATCCAAGCCCACCCCCAATCCATCCAAAAAAAATCCCAAAATTATCCAGGAGTCCCAAACCCAACCAGGGTCCCCCCAAAACTGATTCAGGATTCCCTCAAAACACCCCAAAATTCATCCAAGCCCACCCCCAACCCATCCAAAAAAATCCCAAAATTATTCAGGAGTCCCCAAACCCAACCAGGGTCCCCCCAAAACTGATTCAGGATTCCCTCAAATCAACCCAAAATTCATCCAAGCCCACCCCTGACTCATCCAAAAAAATCCCAAAATCATTCAGGGGTCCCCAAATCCAACCAGGGTCCCCCCAAAATCCCCCAAAATTTATTCAGAATTCCCTCAAATCACCCCAAAATTCATCCAAGTCCACCCCTGACCCATCCAAAAAATCCCAAAATCATTCAGGAGTCCCCAAATCCAACCAGGGTCCCCCCAAAACCCCCCAAAACTGAATCAGGATTCCCTCAAATCACCCCAAAATTCATCCAAGCCCACCCCTGACTCATCCAAAAAAATCCCAAAATCATTCAGGGGTCCCCAAATCCAACCAGGGTCCCCCCAAAACTGATTTAGGATTCCCTCAAATCACCCCAAAATTCATCCAAGCCCACCCCTGACCCATCCAAAAAAATCCCAAAATCATTCAGGGGTCCCCAAACCCAACCAGGGTCCCCCCAAAACTGATTCAGGATTCCCTCAAATCACCCCAAAATTCATCCAAGCCCACCCCTGACCCATCCAAAAAAATCCCAAAATCATTCAGGGGTCCCCAAACCCAACCAGAGTCCCCCCAAAACTGATTTAAGATTCCCTCAAATCACCCCAAAATTCATCCAAGCCCACCCCCAACCCATCCAAGAACCCCCCAAAATTATCCAGGAGTCCCCAAACCCAACCAGGGTCCCCCCAAAACCCCCCAAAATTGATTCAGGACCCCCTCAAATCACCCCAAAATTCATCCAAGCCCACCCCTGACCCATCCAAAAAAATCCCAAAATCATTCAGGAATCCCCAAATCCAACCAGGGTCCCCCCAAAACTGATTCAGGATTCCCTCAAATCACCCCAAAATTCATCCAAGCCCATCCAAAAAAATCCCAAAATTATCCAGGAGTCCCCAAACCCAACCAGGGTCCCCCCAAAATTTATTCAGAATTCCCTCAAATCACCCCAAAATTCATCCAAGTCCATCCCCAACCCATCCAAGAACCCCCCAAAATTATCCAGGAGTCCCCAAACCCAACCAGGGTCCCCTCAAAACTGATTCAGGATTCCCTCAAATCAACCCAAAATTCATCCAAGTCCACCCCTGACTCATCCAAAAAAATCCCAAAATTATCCAGGAGTCCCCAAACCCAACCAGGGTCCCCCCAAAACTGATTCAGGATTCCCTCAAATCACCCCAAAATTCATCCAAGCCCACCCCTGACCCATCCAAAAAAATCCCAAAATCATTCAGGGGTCCCCAAATCCAACCAGGGTCCCCCAAAATCCCCCAAAATTTATTCAGAATTCCCTCAAATCACCCCAAAATTCATCCAAGTCCACCTCCAACCCATCCAAGAACCCCCCAAAATTATCCAGGAGTCCCCAAACTCAACCAGGGTCCCCCCAAAACTGATTCAGGATTCCCTCAAATCACCCCAAAATTCATCCAAGCCCACCCCTGACCCATCCAAAAAAATCCCAAAATCATCCAGGAGTCCCCAAATCCAACCAGGGTCCCCCCAAAACCCCCCAAAATTTATTCAAAATTCCCTCAAATCACCCCAAAATTCATCCAAGCCCACCCATGACCCATCCAAAAAAATCCCAAAATTATTCAGGAGTCCCCAAACCCAACCAGGGTCCCCCCAAAACCCCCCAAAACTGAATCAGGATTCCCTCAAATCACCCCAAAATTCATCCAAGTCCATCCCCAACCCATCCAGGAGCCCTCAAATCCCTCCAGGACCCCCTAAAATGTCCCAAAAACCCCAAAAATAATAAAAAAAAATCCCCCAGACCAGGCTCTGCTGTCGCTGCTGCTCCTCCATGATCCCGACCTGCGCCAGGCCTGGGCTCACCTGCGTGAGGGGACAGAGCCGAAATTCAACTCAAATTCCACAAAAAACATCTCAAATTCCACAAAAAGCATCTCAAATTCCAAAAAAAGCATCTCAAATTCCTCAAAAACCATTTCAAATGGAAACGTGAGGGGAGAAAAAGGGCGGGAAAACGTGAAGGGGGGGAAAAAGGGCGGGAAAACGTGAGGGGGAAAAAGGGCGGGAAACGTGAGGGGGAAAAAAAAAAGGTGGTAAATGTGAGGAGAAAATGCTAAAAATAATTTTTAAAAGGGGAAAAAAAGGCTGAAAACATAGGAGGAGAAGGAAGGTAGAAAACAGGTAGGGGAAGAAAAGGAGATGTGAAGGGAAAAAGTGGGAAATGTGAGGGGGGAAAAGGGAAACGTGAGGGGAGAAAATGGCGGGAAAACGTAAGGGGAAAAAGGGTGGTAAATGTGAGGGGAAAAATCTGGGAAAAAAAGGAAAAAATGCTGAAAAAAGGGCTGAAAACAGGAGGAGAAGGAAGGCAGGAGACAGGTAGGAACAAAAAGGAGATGTGAGGGGAAAAAGAGTGGGAAATGTGAGGGGAAAAGGGAAATGTGAGGGGGGAAAAGGGCGGGAAACGTGAGGGGAGAAAATGGTAGGAAATATGAAGGGAAAAAGCTGAAAAAAAAGGAAAAAAATGCTGAAAAAAGGGCTGAAAACAGGAGGAGAAGGAAGGCAGAAGACAGGTAGGGAAAAAAAGGAGATGTGAGGGGAAAAAGTGGGAAATGTGAAGGGGGAAAAGGGAAACGTGAGGAGAGAAAATGGCGGGAAAACGTGAGGGGGGAAAAAAGGGTAGGAAATAAGAGGGGAAAAAGCTGAAAAAAAAGGAAAAAAAGATGAAAAAAGGGCTGAAAACAGGAGGAGAAGGAAGGCAGGACACAGGTAGGAACAAAAAGGAGATGTGAGGTGAAAAAGAGTGTGAAGTGTGAGGGGAAAAGGGAGACGTGAGGGGAGAAAATGGCGGGAAAACGTGAGGAGGAAAGAAGGGTGGTAGATGTGAGGGGAAAAATCTGGGAAAAAAAGGAAAAAATGCTGAAAAAGGGCTGAAAATATAGGAGGAGAAGGAAGGTAGAAAACAGGTAGAGGGAAAAAAGGAGATGTGACGGGAAAAGGTGGGAAACGTGAGGGGGGAAAATGGTGGGAAAGCGTGAGGGGAGAAAATGGGGGGAAGGGTGAGGGAAGAAAAAGGGTAGGAAATAAGAAGGGAAAAATCTGAAAAAAAAGGAAAAAAAGATGAAAAAAGGGCTGAAAACAGGAGGAGAAGGAAGGCAGGAGACAGGTAGGGAAAAAAAGGAGATGTGAGGGGAAAAGGTGGGAAACGTGAGGGGGGAAAATGGTGGGAAAGCGTGAGGGGAGAAAATGGTGGGAAGTGTGAGGGGAGAAAAAGGGTAGGAAATATGAGGGGAAAATGCTGAAAAAAAGGAAAAAAAGATGAAAAAAGGGCTGAAAACAGGAAGAGAAGGAAGGCAGGAAACGGGAAGGGAAAAAATGGGAAATGTGAGGGGAAAAAGAGTGGGAAATGTGAGGGGAAAAGGGAAACGTGAGGGGAGAAAAAGGGCGGGAAACGTGAGGGGAGAAAAAGGGTAGGAAATATGAGGGGAAAAAGCTGAAAAAAAAGGAAAAAAAGATGAAAAAAGGGCTGAAAACAGGAGGAGAAGGAAGGCAGGAGACAGGTAGGGAAAAAAAGGAGATGTGAGGGGAAAAAATGGGAAATGTGAGGGGAAAAGGGAAACGTGAGGGGAGAAAAAGGGCGGGAAACGTGAGGGGAGAAAAAGGGTAGGAAATATGAGGGGAAAAAGCTGAAAAAAAAGGAAAAAAAGATGATGAAAAAGGGCTGAAAACAGGAGGAGAAGGAAGGCAGGAGACAGGTAGGGGGAAAAAAGGAGATGTGAAGGGAAAAAGTGGGAAATGTGAGGGGAGAAAAGGGAAACGTGAGGAGAGAAAATGGCGGGAAAACATGAGGGGGGAAAAAAGGGTAGGAAATATGAGGGGAAAAAGCTGAAAAAAAAGGAAAAAATGCTGAAAAAAGGGCTGAAAATATAGGAGGAGAAGGAAGGTAGAAAACAGGTAGGGGGAAAAAAGGAGATGTGAAGGGAAAAAGTGGGAAATGTGAGGGGAGAAAATGGCGGGAAAGCGTGAGGGGAGAAAATGGCAGGAAGTGTGAGGGGAGAGAAATGGTAGGAAATGTGAGGGGAAAAAGCTGAAAGAAAAGGAAAAAATGCTGAAAAAAGGGCTGAAAACAGGAGGAGAAGGAAGGCAGGAGACAGGTAGGGAAAAAAAAGGAGATGTGAGGGAGAAAGAGTGGGAAATGTGAGGGGAAAAGGGAAATGTGAGGGGGGAAAAGGGCGGGAAACGTGAGGGGAGAGAATGGTAGGAAATATGAGGGGAAAAAGCTGAAAAAAGGAAAAAATGCTGAAAAAGGGCTGAAAATATAGGAGGAGAAGGAAGGCAGGACACAGGTAAGAACAAAAAGGAGATGTGAGGGGAAAAAGAGTGGGAAATGTGAGGGGAAAAAGCGAAATGTGAGGGGAGAAAAGGGCGGGAAATGTGAGGGAGAAAAGATCGGAAAATTTTAGAAAAAAAGGGCAGGAAATAAAAGCTGAAAACATAAGAGAAAATCCCACAAAAACCACCTCAAATCCCACAAAAACCACCTCAAAATCCCAATAAAACCACCCAAAATCCCAATAAAACCCCTTTAAATTCCCCTTTACCTGCGGCTGCACCCCGGCTGTCACCGGGAGCGTCCCCGGCTGCTTGGGCAGGAACGGGGGAGCCCCAGGAACGGGGGCTGAACCCCCCAACTGTGGGAAAAAGGAAAATTTGGGGAAATTCGGGAAATCAGAAAAAATCAAAAAATATTGAGGGGCCAGGAATGAACCACTAGAAAGGGATGGGGGGGGTTTAGGAGGGCAGGAATGAACCACTAGAAAGGGATGGGGGGGTTTAGGAGGGCAGGAATGAACCACTAGAAAGGGATGGGGGGGTTTAGGAGGGCAGGAATGAACCACTAGAAAGGGATGGGGGGGTTTAGGAGGGGAGAAAACCCCCAAATGTTTTGGGGCATTTTGGGAAATCAGAAAAAATCAAATAATATTGAGGGGCCAGGAATGAACCACTAGAAAGGGATGGGGGGGTTTAGGAGGGCAGGAATGAACCACTAGAAAGGGATGGGGGGGTTTAGGAGGGCAGGAATGAACCACTAGAAAGGGATGGGGGGGTTTAGGAGGGGAGAAAACCCCAAGTGTTTTGAGGTATTTTGGGGTGTTTGGGGGTATTTTGGGGGTAATTTTGGATTTTTTGGGGTATTTTTGGGGTGTTTAGGGGTATTTTGGGGTGGGTTTGGGGTATTTTGGGATTTTTTTAGGTATTTTGTGGTGGTTTTGAGGTATTTTGGGGGTTTTTAGGGATATTTTGGGGTGGTTTTGGGGTATTTTGGGGTGGTTTCGAGGTATTTTCGGGTATTTTGGAGCATTTTTTTGAGCATTATTGGGGTATTTTGGGGTTGTTTTGGGGTATTTTGGGGTGTTTTTGGGCTTTTTTGGGGTGGTTTTGAGGTATTTTGAGATGTTTTGGAGCATTTTTGGGGTATTTTGGGGTGTTTTGGGGGCATTTTAGGGATATTTTGGGGTGTTTTTGGGGTATTTTGAGATATTTTCTGGTATTTTGGGGTGGTTTTGGGGCATTTCGGGGCGTTTTTGGGGCATTTTTGGGGTATTTTAGGGATATTTTGGGGTATTTTGCGATATTTTAGGGATATTTTGGGGTATTTTGGGGCGTTTTTGGGGTATTTTTGGGGTATTTCAGGGTGGTTTTGGGGTATTTGGGGTGTTTTTGGGGTATTTTGGGGCATTTTTGGGTATTTCTGAGCATTTTTGGGCTATTTTGGGTGTTTTTGGGGTATTTTGGGGTGGTTTTGGGGCATTTTGGAGCGTTTATGGGGTATTTTGGGGCATTTTTGGGGTATTTTGGGGATATTTTGGGCGTTTTTGGGGTATTTTGGAGCGTTTTTGGGGTATTTTAGGGATATTTTTGGGGTATTTTGGGGTACTTTTGGGCAATTTTGGGGTATTTTAGGGATATTTTCTGGTATTTTGGGGTGGTTTTGGGGCGGTTTTGAGGTATTTTGGGGTTATTTTGGGGTATTTTGGGGCGTTTTTGGGGTATTTAGGGATATTTTGTGATATTTTTGGGGTGGTTTCGAGGTTTTTTTCTGGTATTTTGGAGCATTTTGGAGCGTTTTTCGGGTATTTTAGGGATATTTTGGGGTATTTTGGGTGTTTTTGAGGTATTTTGAGATATTTTCTGGTATTTTGGGGTGGTTTTGAGGCATTTTTGGGGTATTTCACAGCGTTTATGGGGTATTTTAGGGATATTTTAGGCGTTTTTGGGGTATTTAGAGCATTTTTGGGGTATTTTAGGGATATTTTTGGGGTATTTTGGGGTATTTTAGGGATATTTTGGGGTATTTTTGGGCGTTTTTGGGGTATTTTAGGGATATTTTAGGGATATTTTTGGGATATTTTGGGATATTTTAGGGATATTTTAGGATTTTTTAGGGATATTTTTGGGGTATTTTGCAGTGTTTTTGGGGTATTTCGGAGTGTTTTTGGGGTATTTTGGGGTGGTTTTGAGGTATTTTGATATATTTTCTGGTATTTTAGGGATATTTTGGGATATTTTGGGCGTTTTTGGGGTATTTTAGGGATATTTTGGGTGTTTTTGGGGTGTTTTTGAGTATTTTGAGGCAGTTTTGAGGTGGTTTTAGTGTATTTTGGGGTGGGTTTGGGGCATTTTGGAGCGTTTTTGGGGTATTTTGGGGTGGGTTTGGGGTATTTTGGGGTGGTTTTCGGGCGTTTTTGAGGTATTTTACGGATATTTTAGGGATATTTGGGGTGTTTTAGGGTTATTTTGTGCTCACCGCGCGCTGCTGGTCCATCTTGTGCTGCTGCACCTGCTTGTGGTTGGTGTTTTAGGGCTGTTTTTGGGGTATTTTGTGGTGGTTTTGGGGTATTTTAGGAATATTTTGGAGCATTTTTGAGGTATTTTGGAGCGTTTTTGGGGTATTTTAGGGATATTTTTGGGGTATTTTGGAGCGTTTTTGGGGTATTTTAGGGATATTTTTGGGGTGTTTTAGGGATATTTTGGGTGGTTTTGGGGCCTTTTTGGGGTATTTTGGGGCATTTTAGGGGTGTTTTTGGGGTATTTTAGGGATATTTTGGGGTATTTTTGGGGTGTTTTTGGGCATTTTTGGGATTTTTTAGGGATATTTTTGGGGTATTTTAGGGATATTCTGTGGTATTTTGGGGCGTTTTTTGGGTATTTAGGGGTGTTTTGGGGGTATTTTAGGGGTATTTAGGGGTATTTAGGGATATTTTGGGATATTTTGTGGTATTTTAGGGATATTTTGGGATATTTTAGGGATATTTTGAGATTTTTTAGGGATATTTTGGGGTATTTTGGGGTATTTTGGAGTGGTTCTGAGGTATTTTGGAGCGTTTTTGGGGTATTTTGGAGCATTTTTGGGATATTTTAGGGATATTTTGGGCTATTTTGGGGCATTTTTGGGGTATTTTGGGGATATTTTGGGCTATTTTGGGCGTTTTGGGGGTATTTCGGGTGTTTTTGTGATATTTTGGGGTATTTTGGAGCCTTTTTGGGATATTTTGGGGTGCTTTGAGGTGGTTTTGAGGTATTTCCTGGTATTTTGGGGTGTTTTTGGGGTATTTTGGGGTGTTTTTGGGATATTTTTGGGGTATTTTGGGGTATTTTGAGATATTTTCTGGTATTTTAGGGATATTTTGGGATTTTTTAGGGATATTTTGGGGAATTTTGCAGTGTTTTTGGGGTACTTTGGAGCGTTTATGGGGTATTTTTGGGCATTTTTGAGGTATTTTGAGATATTTTCTGGTATTTTAGGGATATTTTGGGGTATTTTTTGGCATTTTTGGGGTATTTTAGGGATATTTTGTTCGTTTTTGTGCTCACCGCGCGCTGCTGGTCCATCTTGTGCTGCTGCACCTGCTTGTGGTTGGTGTTTTAGGGATATTCTGGGGTATTTTGGGGCGTTTTTGAGGTATTTTGAGATATTTCCTGGTATTTTGGGGCGTTTTTGAGGCATTTCGGGGCGTTTTTGGGATATTTAGGGATATTTTGGGGTATTTTGGGGGGTTTTAAGGATATTTTTGCTGTATTTTAGGGATATTTTAGGGTATTTTGGGGATATTTAGGGGTGTTTTAGGGGTATTTTAGGGATATTTTGGGGCATTTTAAGGATATTTTGGGGTGTTTTTGGGGTATTTTGGGTGGTTTTGGGGTATTTTGGGCTGGTTTAAGGATTTTTGGGGTATTTTCTGGTATTTTAGGGATATTTTGGGGTATTTTGGGGCATTTTTGGGGTATTTTGGGGCATTTATGGGGCATTTTTGGGCGTTTTTGGGGCATTTTTGAGGTATTTTGAGATATTTTAGGGATATTTTGGGCTATTTTGGGTGGTTTTTGGGGCTATTTCGGGTTATTTTGTGCTCACCGCGCGCTGCTGGTCCATCTTGTGCTGCTGCACCTGCTTGTGGTTGGTGTTTTAGGGGTGTTTTTGGGGTATTTTAGGGATATTTTTGGCGTATTTTAGGGATATTTTGGGGTATTTTTGGGGTGGTTTCAAGGTATTTTCTGGTATTTTGGAGCATTTTTCAGGGTATTTAGGGGTATTTAGGGATATTTTGGGGTATTTGGGGCGTTTTTGGGGTGTTTTGGAGGTATTTTGGGGGTATTTAGGGATATTTTGGGGTATTTTTGGGCATTTTTGGGGTATTTCAGGGCTATTTTATGGTATTTTAGGGGTGTTTTTGGGATATTTTGGGTATTTTAGGGTTATTTCGTGCTCACCGCGCGCTGCTGGTCCATCTTGTGCTGCTGCACCTGCTTGTGGTTGGTGTTTTAGGGCTGTTTTTGGGGTATTTTGGGGCGTTTTTGAGGTATTTTCTGGTATTTTAGGGATATTTTGTGGTATTTCAGGGCTATTTTGGGATTTTTTAGGGATATTTTGGGGTATTTTAGGGATATTCTGTGGTATTTTGGGGCGTTCTTGGGGTATTTTGGGGATATTTTTGGGATATTTTTGGGGCGTTTTTGGGGTATTTTAGGGATATTTTGGAGCATTTTTGAGGTATTTTGGAGCGTTTTTGGGGTATTTTAGGGATATTTTGGGGCATTTTTGGGGCATTTAGGGGCGTTTATGGGGTATTTTGGAGCATTTTTGGGGTATTTCTGAGCATTTTTGGGCTATTTTGGGCGTTTTGGGGGTATTTTAGGGGTATTTTGGGGTATTTTGGAGCGTTTTTGGGGTATTTAGGGGTGTTTTTTGCGTGTTTTAGGGCTATTTTTGGGTTATTTTGTGCTCACCGCGCGCTGCTGGTCCATCTTGTGCTGCTGCACCTGCTTGTGGTTGGTGTTTTAGGGGTGTTTTTGGGGTATTTAGGGCTATTTTGGGGCATTTTGGGCATTTTTGGGGTATTTTAGGGATATTTTGGGCATTTTTGGGGTGGTTTTGATGTATTTTAGGGATATTTTGGGGCTATTTTGGTGTTTTTGTGCTCACCGCGCGCTGCTGGTCCATCTTGTGCTGCTGCACCTGCTTGTGGTTGGTATTTTAGGGCTGTTTTTGGGGTATTTTTGGGTTATTTTGGGGCATTTTGAGATATTTTCTGGTATTTTGGTGCGTTTTTGGGGTATTTAGGGGTATTTTAGGGATATTTTGGGGTATTTTAGGGATATTTTGGAGCATTTTTTGGGTGTTTTAGGGATATTTTGGGCGTTTTTGGGGCGGTTTTGATGTATTTAGGGGTATTTTAGGGATATTTAGGGGTATTTTGGGGCGTTTTTGGGATATTTCAGGGTGTTTTTGGGGTATTTAGGGGCATTTTAGGGATATTTTGGGGTGTTTTAGGGATATTTAGGGGTATTTTGTGGTGGTTTTGATGTATTTTGGGGTGTTTTAGGGCTATTTTGGTGTTTTTGTGCTCACCGCGCGCTGCTGGTCCATCTTGTGCTGCTGCACCTGCTTGTGGTTGGTGTTTTAGGGGTGTTTTTGGGGTATTTTGGGGTGGTTTTGGGGTATTTTAGGGATATTTTGGGGTGTTTTAGGGATATTTTAGGGATATTTTGGGGGCGTTTATGGGGTATTTTGCAGTGTTTTTGGGGTATTTCAGGGATATTTTGGGGTATTATGGGGATATTTTTGGGGTAATTAGGGGTGTTTCTGGGGTATTTTAGGGATATTTTGGGGTATTTTGGGGCGTTTTTGGGGTATTTCAGGGCATTTTTGGGGTGTTTTAGGGATATTTTGGGGTATTTTTTGGGTATTTTAGGGATATTTTGGGTGGTTTTGGGGTATTTTAGGGATATTTAGGGATATTTACGGGTATTTTAGGGATATTTTTGGGCTATTTTGGGGCATTTTTGAGATATTTTGAGATATTTTAGGGATATTTTGGGCTATTTTGGGTGGTTTTTGGGGTTATTTTGTGGTATTTTGTGCTCACCGCGCGCTGCTGGTCCATCTTGTGCTGCTGCACCTGCTTGTGGTTGGTATTTTAGGGGTATTTTTGGGGTATTTTTGGGTTATTTTGGGGCATTTTGAGATATTTTCTGGTATTTTAGGGATATTTTGGAGCATTTTTGAGGTATTTTGGAGCGGTTTTGGGGTATTTTGGGGTGGTTTTGAGGCATTTTTGGGGTATTTTAGGGATATTTTGGGGTATTTTTGGGGTATTTTGTGGTATTTTGGGATATTTTAGGGACATTTTAGGATTTTTTAGGGATATTTTGGGGCGTTTTTGAGGTATTTTGGGGTATTTTTGAGGTATTTTGAGGTGGTTTTGAGGTATTTCCTGGTATTTTGGGGTGGTTTGGGGGCATTTTGAGGGTATTTTGGGCATTTTTTGGGGTATTTTGGGGGTATTTAGGGATATTTTGGGGCTATTTTGGTGTTTTTGTGCTCACCGCGCGCTGCTGGTCCATCTTGTGCTGCTGCACCTGCTTGTGGTTGGTATTTTAGGGGTGTTTTTGGGGTATTTTAGGGATATTTTGGGGTATTTTGGGCTATTTTAGGGATATTTTAGGGATATTTTGGGATTTTTTAGGGATATTTTGGGGTATTTTAGGGATATTTTGGGGTATTTTAGGGTGTTTTTGGGGTATGTTGGGGCGTTTTGGGGGTATTTTAGGGATATTATGGGGTATTTTAGGGATATTTTAGGGATATTTTTGGGGTGTTTTGGGGTATTTTGGGGTATTTTTGATGTATTTTGGGGTGGTTTTGGGGCATTTCGGGGCGTTTTTGGGGTATTTTGGGGCATTTTTGGGGTATTTTGAGGAGTTTTAGGGGTATTTTAGGGATATTTTGGGGCATTTTTGGGCATTTTTGGGGTGTTTTAGGGATATTTTGGGGTATTTTTGGGCATTTTTGAGGTATTTTGAGATATTTTCTGGTATTTTCTGGTATTTTAGGGATATTTTGGGGTATTTGGGGGCATTTTTGGGGTATTTTGGGGCATTTATGGGGCATTTTTGGGCGTTTTCGGGGTATTTTGCAGCGTTTTTGAGGTATTTTAGGGATATTTTGGGGCATTTTTGGGTTATTTTGTGCTCACCGCGCGCTGCTGGTCCATCTTGTGCTGCTGCACCTGCTTGTGGTTGGTGTTTTTGGGGTGTTTTTGGGGTATTTTGGAGCGTTTTAGGGTTATTTTGTGCTCACCGCGCGCTGCTGGTCCATCTTGTGCTGCTGCACCTGCTTGTGGTTGGTATTTTAGGGGTGTTTTTGGGCTATTTTAGGGTGGTTTTGGAGCATTTTTGGGGTATTTTAGGGATATTTTGGGGTATTTTAGGAATATTTAGGGTTATTTTGTGCTCACCGCGCGCTGCTGGTCCATCTTGTGCTGCTGCACCTGCTTGTGGTTGGTGTTTTAGGGATATTCTGTGGTATTTTGGGGCGTTTTTGAGGTATTTTTGGGCATTTTTTGGGTATTTAGGGATATTTTGGGGCGTTTTTGGTGTTTTTGTGCTCACCGCGCGCTGCTGGTCCATCTTGTGCTGCTGCACCTGCTTGTGGTTGGTGTTTTAGGGGTGTTTTTGGGGTATTTAGGGCTATTTTGGGGCATTTTGGGCATTTTTGGGGTATTTTAGGGATATTTTGGGCATTTTTGGGGTGGTTTTGATGTATTTTAGGGATATTTTGGGGCTATTTTGGTGTTTTTGTGCTCACCGCGCGCTGCTGGTCCATCTTGTGCTGCTGCACCTGCTTGTGGTTGGTATTTTAGGGCTGTTTTTGGGGTATTTTTGGGTTATTTTGGGGCATTTTGAGATATTTTCTGGTATTTTGGTGCGTTTTTGGGGTATTTAGGGGTATTTTAGGGATATTTTGGGGTATTTTAGGGATATTTTGGAGCATTTTTTGGGTGTTTTAGGGATATTTTGGGCGTTTTTGGGGCGGTTTTGATGTATTTAGGGGTATTTTAGGGATATTTAGGGGTATTTTGGGGCGTTTTTGGGATATTTCAGGGTGTTTTTGGGGTATTTAGGGGCATTTTAGGGATATTTTGGGGTGTTTTAGGGATATTTAGGGGTATTTTGTGGTGGTTTTGATGTATTTTGGGGTGTTTTAGGGCTATTTTGGTGTTTTTGTGCTCACCGCGCGCTGCTGGTCCATCTTGTGCTGCTGCACCTGCTTGTGGTTGGTGTTTTAGGGGTGTTTTTGGGGTATTTTGGGGTGGTTTTGGGGTATTTTAGGGATATTTTGGGGTGTTTTAGGGATATTTTAGGGATATTTTGGGGGCGTTTATGGGGTATTTTGCAGTGTTTTTGGGGTATTTCAGGGATATTTTGGGGTATTATGGGGATATTTTTGGGGTAATTAGGGGTGTTTCTGGGGTATTTTAGGGATATTTTGGGGTATTTTGGGGCGTTTTTGGGGTATTTCAGGGCATTTTTGGGGTGTTTTAGGGATATTTTGGGGTATTTTTTGGGTATTTTAGGGATATTTTGGGTGGTTTTGGGGTATTTTAGGGATATTTAGGGATATTTACGGGTATTTTAGGGATATTTTTGGGCTATTTTGGGGCATTTTTGAGATATTTTGAGATATTTTAGGGATATTTTGGGCTATTTTGGGTGGTTTTTGGGGTTATTTTGTGGTATTTTGTGCTCACCGCGCGCTGCTGGTCCATCTTGTGCTGCTGCACCTGCTTGTGGTTGGTATTTTAGGGGTATTTTTGGGGTATTTTTGGGTTATTTTGGGGCATTTTGAGATATTTTCTGGTATTTTAGGGATATTTTGGAGCATTTTTGAGGTATTTTGGAGCGGTTTTGGGGTATTTTGGGGTGGTTTTGAGGCATTTTTGGGGTATTTTAGGGATATTTTGGGGTATTTTTTGGGGTATTTTGTGGTATTTTGGGATATTTTAGGGACATTTTAGGATTTTTTAGGGATATTTTGGGGCGTTTTTGAGGTATTTTGGGGTATTTTTGAGGTATTTTGAGGTGGTTTTGAGGTATTTCCTGGTATTTTGGGGTGGTTTGGGGCATTTTGAGGGTATTTTGGGCATTTTTTGGGGTATTTTGGGGGTATTTAGGGATATTTTGGGGCTATTTTGGTGTTTTTGTGCTCACCGCGCGCTGCTGGTCCATCTTGTGCTGCTGCACCTGCTTGTGGTTGGTGTTTTAGGGGTGTTTTTGGGGTATTTTAGGGATATTTTGGGGTATTTTGGGCTATTTTAGGGATATTTTAGGGATATTTTGGGATTTTTTAGGGATATTTTGGGGTATTTTAGGGATATTTTGGGGTATTTTAGGGTGTTTTTGGGGTATGTTGGGGCGTTTTGGGGGTATTTTAGGGATATTATGGGGTATTTTAGGGATATTTTAGGGATATTTTTGGGGTGTTTTGGGGTATTTTGGGGGTATTTTTGATGTATTTTGGGGTGGTTTTGGGGCATTTCGGGGCGTTTTTGGGGTATTTTGGGGCATTTTTGGGGTATTTGAGGAGTTTTAGGGGTATTTTAGGGATATTTTGGGGCATTTTTGGGCATTTTTGGGTGTTTTAGGGATATTTTGGGGTATTTTTGGGCATTTTTGAGGTATTTTGAGATATTTTCTGGTATTTTCTGGTATTTTAGGGATATTTTGGGGTATTTGGGGGCATTTTTGGGGTATTTTGGGGCATTTATGGGCATTTTTGGGCGTTTTCGGGGTATTTTGCAGCGTTTTTGAGGTATTTTAGGGATATTTTGGGGCATTTTTGGGTTATTTTGTGCTCACCGCGCGCTGCTGGTCCATCTTGTGCTGCTGCACCTGCTTGTGGTTGGTGTTTTTTGGGTGTTTTTGGGGTATTTTGGAGCGTTTTAGGGTTATTTTGTGCTCACCGCGCGCTGCTGGTCCATCTTGTGCTGCTGCACCTGCTTGTGGTTGGTATTTAGGGGTGTTTTTGGGCTATTTTAGGGTGGTTTTGGAGCATTTTTGGGGTATTTTAGGGATATTTTGGGGTATTTTAGGAATATTTAGGGTTATTTTGTGCTCACCGCGCGCTGCTGGTCCATCTTGTGCTGCTGCACCTGCTTGTGGTTGGTGTTTTAGGGATATTCTGTGGTATTTTGGGGCGTTTTTGAGGTATTTTTGGGCATTTTTTGGGTATTTAGGGATATTTTGGGGCGTTTTTGGTGTTTTTGTGCTCACCGCGCGCTGCTGGTCCATCTTGTGCTGCTGCACCTGTTTATGGTTGGTGATCACCTGGCGGATGCCGTTGACGAAGCCGCTCTGGTCGTTGGGGATCAGCCCCATGAAGATTTTCTTCTTGGACGAGTAGAGGAGCATCAGCACCCGAACCTCACATGGGGCTGTGTGGGGGAAATGAACACAGCCGGCCTGGGACGGGCAGAAAATGGCAAAAAATGACATTAAATGGGGAAAAAATGGGAAAAAATGGGGATTAAATGGGAAAAAACGGCAAAAAAATGGCGTTAAATGGGGATAAAATGGCAAAAAAATGGCATTAAAAGCCATCAGCACCCGCACCTCACATGGGGGCAGTGTGGGGGAAGTGAACACAGCCGGCCTGGGGATGGGAAAATGGGAAAAATGGCATTATATGGCAAAAAAATGGCATTAAATGGCTTTAAATGGGGACAAAATGGCATTAAATGGTGAAAGAATGGCGTTAAATGGGGACAAAATGGAAAAAAATGGCATTAAATGGTATTAAATGGTGATAAAGTGGCATTAAATGGCAAAAAATGGTGACAAAATGGCATTAAATGGTGATAAAATGGCAAAAAAATGGCATTAAGTAGCAAAAAATGGTGACAAAATGGCATAAAATGGCATTAAATGGGGAAAAAATGGCAAAAAAAATGGGATTAAATGACAAAAAAAGGGCATTAAGTGGCAAAAAATGGTGAAAAAATGGCATTAAATGGCATTAAATGGCAATAAAATGGCATTAAATGGCATTAAATGGGGACAAAATGGCATTAAATGGCATTAAATGGTAAAAAAATGGCATTAAATGGGGACAAAATGGCATTAAAAGCCATCAGCACCCGCACCTCGCACGGGGCCGTGTGGGGGAAATGAACACAGCCGGCCTGGGAATGGGAAAAATGGAATTAAATGGGGAAAAATGGCAAAAAAACAGCATTAAATGGTAAAAAAATGGCGTTAAATGGGGACAAAATGGCATTAAATGGTGAAAGAATGGCATTAAATGGCATTAAATGGGGACAAAATGGCAAAAAAATGGCATTAAATGGTAAAAAAAATGGCAAAAAAATGGCATTAAATGGCATTAAATGGTGACAAATTGGAAAAAAAATGGGATTAAATGGGGACAAAAAAATGGCATTAAATGGCATTAAATGGGGACAAAATGGCAAAAAAGTGGAATTAAATTGCAAAAAATGGTATTAAATGGCAAAAAAATGGCATTAAATGGTGGCAAAATAATGGCATTAAATAGGGACAAAATGGCACTAAATGGGGACAAAATGGCACTAAATGGCATAAAATGGCATTAAATGGCAAAAAAATGGCATTAAATGGGGAAAAAATGGCATTAAAAGCCATCAGCACCCGCACCTCGCACGGGGCCGTGTGGGGGAAATGAACACAGCCAGCCTGGGGATGGGAAAATGGGAAAAAATGACATTATATGGGGAAAAAATGGAAAAAAAATGCATTATATGGCATTAAACAGCAAAAAAATGGCATTAAATGGGGACAAAATGGCATTAAATGGGGAAAAAATGGCATTAAACGGCAAAAAAATGGCATTAAATGGCATTAAATGGGGATTAAATGGCATAAAATGGCATTAAATGGGGACAAAATGGCAAAAAAATGGCATTAAATGGCATTACATTGCAAAAAAATGGCACTAAATGGCATTAAATGACGACAAAATGGCATTAAATGGGGATAAAATTGCATTAAATGGCAAAAAAATGGCATTAAATGGGGACAAAATGGCATTTTAATGGGGACAAAATGGCATTTTAATGGGGACAAAATGGCATTTTAATGGGGACAAAATGGCAAAAAAATGGCATTAAATGGTAAAAAAATGGTATTAAATGGGGAAAAAATGGCATTAAATGGCATTAAATGGGGACAAAATGGCAAAAAAAATGTCATTAAAAGCCATCAGCACCCGCACCTCACATGGGGCGGTGTGGGGGAAATGAACACAGCCGGCCTGGGAACGGGAAAATGGGATTAAATGGGGAAAAAATGGGAAAAAAATGGGGAAAAAATGGCATTAAATGGGGACAAAATGGCAAAAAAATGGCAACAAAATGGAAAAAAAATGGCATTAAATGATGATAAAATGGTAGAAAATGGTGAAAGAATGGCATTAAATGGCCTTAAATGGGGACAAAATGGCAAAAAAATGTCATTAAATGGCAAAAAATGGTGACAAAATGGCATTAAATGGTATTAAATGGTATTGAATGATGCCAAAATGGCATTAAATGGTGACAAAATGGAAAAAAATGGCATTAAATGGGGACAAAATGGCAAAAAAAATGGCATTAAATGGGGACAAACTGGCATAAAAATGGCATTAAATGGTATTAAGTAGAAAAAAAATGGCATTAAATGGGGATAAAATGGCAAAAAAATGGCATTAAATGGTGACAAAATGGCATTAAATGGAATTAAATGGCAAAAAAATGGCAAAAAATGGCATTAAATGGCAACAAAATGGTGCCAAAATCAGCTGATTTTGGGGTCCCCAGGATGATTTTGGGGTCCCTGGGATGATTTTGGGCTCTCTCCAGCCAATTTTGATGTCCCTGAGACAATTTTGGGGTCCCAGAGATGATTTTGGGCTCTCTCCAGCTGATTTTGGGGTCCCCAGAGATGATTTTGAGGATCCTGAAGGTGCTTTTGGGGTCCCCAGGCCGATTTTGATGCCCCCAGGCTGACTTTGGTGTCCCCAGGATGATTCTGGGGTCCCTGAGGCCAATTTTGGGCTCCCTGAGATGATTTTGGGGTCCCCAGGAGGATTTTGGGGTCCCTGAGAACAATTTTGGGGTCCCCAGGCCGATTTTGGTATCCCAGAGATGACTTTGGGGTCCCTGAGATGATTTTTGGGTCTCTCCAGCTGATTTTGAGGATCCTGAAGGTGATTTTGGTGCCCCTGAGGCCGATTTTGGGGTTCCTGGGGGCATTTTTGGGGTCCCTGACGCCAATTTTGGGGTCCCTGAGAACAATTTTGGGGTCCCTGAGAACAATTTTGGGGTCCCTGAGATGATTTTGAGGATCCTGAGATGATTTTGGGGTCCCAGAAATAATTTTGGTGCCCCAGAGATGATTTTGGGATCCCTGGGATGATTCTGGGGTCCTTGAGAACAATTTTGGGCTCCCAGAGATGATTTTGGTGTCCCTGAGAACAATTTTGAGGTCCCTGATGCCGATTTCGGGGTCCCTGAGAACAATTTTGGTGTCCCTGGGATGATTTTGGGCTCTCTCCAGCCAACTTTGGTGTCCTTGAGAACAATTTTGGGGTCCCCAGGCCAATTTTGGGCTCCCTGGATGCCGATTTTGGGCTCCCTGGGGTGGTTTTTGGGGTCCCCAGGCTGATTTTTGGGGTCCCCGGGCCGTTTTTTGGGCGCTTACGAATCCATTGCCCATGATCCTGTAGAGGCCCTTGAGCGACTCCAGGTCTTTGTTGGTGAAGTGGAACTGGACCATGCGCGAGTTCCGGAACAGGGGGCCCAGCGTGGTCTGGGGCAAAAAATGGGGTCAGGAAACCCCAAAAAACGAAAAAAACCCACTAAAAATAACTCAAATATACCCTAGTTTGCAGAAAATAAAAAAATGGCAAAAAAAAACCCCAAAAAAATCCCATTAAAAATGGCTCGAGTACCAAAAACCCCCCCTAAAATCACACTTAAAGAAACCCAAAATCCCATTGAAGAAAAACCAAAATCCCACAAAAAATCCCTCATTAAAAAATCCCATTAAAAAATCCCAAAATCCCATTAAAAAACCCTTAAAAAACCCAAAATCCCATTAAAAAATTCCAGTTAAAAAAAAACCCAAAATCCCATTAAAAAATCCCATTAAAAAACCCCAAATCCCATTAAAAAATCCCATTAAAAAACCCCAAATCCCATTAAAAAAATCTCAGTTAAAAAATACCATTAAAAAAACCCAAAATCCCATTAAAAAACCCATTAAAAAATCCCATTAAAAAAAACCCAAAATCCCATTAATAAAACCCAAAATCCCACTAAAAAATCCCATTAAAACATCCCATTAAAAAACCCCCAAAATCCCATTAAAAAACCCCCAAAATCCCACTAAAAAATCCCATTTAAAAAAAAAAAACCTAAATTCCCATTAAAAATCCCATTAAAAAAACCCCATTAAAAAACCCCAAAATCCCATTAAAGAGACCTCCAAAATCCCATTCAAAAAACCCCCAAATCCATTAAAAAAAACCCAGTTAAAAACACCAAAATCCCATTAAAAAAACCTCAAAATCCCATTAAAAAATCCCATTAAAAAAACCCCAAAATCCCATTAAAAAAATCCCAAAATCCCATTAAAAAAAACCCCAAAATCCCACTAAAAAATTCAATTTAAAAAACCCCAAAATCCCATTAAAAAATCCCATTAAAAACTCCAAAATCCCATTAAAAAACCCCATTAAAAAAGCCCCAAAATCCCAATAAAAAATCCCATTTAAAAAACCCAAATCTCATTAAAATCCCATTAAAAACAAACCCAAAATCCCATTAAAAATCCCATTAAAAAATCCCATTAAAAAACCCCAAAATCCCATTAAAATATCCCAGTTAAAAAACCCAAAATCCCATTTAAAAAAACCCCAAAATCCCATTAAAAAAACCCCAAAAAATCCCATTAAAAAATGCCTCAAGTCCCAAAAAAACCCACTTAAAAAACCCCAAAATCCCATTAAAAAATCCCATTAAAAATCCCCAAAATCCCATTAAAGAAACCCATGTAGAAACCCCAAAATCCCATTAAAAAAAACCCAAAATCCCATTAAAAAATCCCATTAAAAAAAAAACCAAATTCCCATTAAAAGAAAAACAAAATCCCATTCAAAAAACCCCAAAACCCCATTTAAAAAATCCCATTAAAAAACCCCAAAATCCCATTAAAAAATCCCATTAAAAAACCCCAAAATCCCATTAAAAAATCCCATTTAAAAAAACCCAAATCCCATTAAAAAATCCCATTAAAAAACCCCAAAATCCCATTAAAAAAACCCCAAAATCCCATTAAAAAATTCCCATTAAAAAAACCCCAAATTCCCATTAAAAGAAAAACAAAATCCCATTAAAAAAACCCCAAAATCTCATTAAAAATCCCATTTAAAAACCCAAAATCCCATTAAAAAAAACCTTAAAACCCCCAAAATCCCATTAAAAAAAAAACCCGAATTCCCATTAAAAAATCCCATTAAGAAACCCCAAAATCCCATTAAAAATCCCATTAAAAACCCCAAATGCCATTAAAAAAACCCAAAATCCCATTAAAAAATCCCATTTAAAAACCTCAAAAATGCCATTAAAAAGCCCATTAAAAAATCCCATTAAAAATCCCATTAAAAAGCCCCAAAATCCCATTAAAAAACCCCCAAAATGCCATTTAAAAAACCCCAAATCCCATTAAAAAATAAAACCAAAATCCCATTAAAAAGCCCCAAAATCCCAATAAAAAATCCCATTAAAAAACCCCAAAATCCCATTAAAAAAAAACCCAAAATCCCATTAAAAAGTCCATTAAAAAACCCCAAATCCCATTAAAAAATCCCATTAAAAAAACCCCAAAATCCCATTAAAAAACCCCATTAAAAAATCCCATTTAAAAACCCCAAAATCCCACTAAAAATCCCATTAAAAAACCCCAAAAAATCCCATTAAAAAATCCCATTAAAAAAAACCCAAAATCCCATTAAAAATCCTATTTAAAAAACCCCTAAATTCCCATTAAAAAATCCCATTTAAAAACCCCAAAATCCCATTAAAAAATCCCATTAAAAATCCCAAAATCCCATTAAAAATCCCATTAAAAATCCCCAAAATCCCATTAAAAATCCCCAAAAAATCCCATTAAAAAACCCCTAAATCCCATTCAAAAATCCTACTAAAAACCCCAAAAATCCCATTAAAAAAACCCCAAAATCCCATTAAAAAATCCCATTAAAAACCCCAAAATCCCATTAAAATCCCATTAAACCCCAACCCTCACCAGCAGCTGCTGTGGGATCAGCTGCATGATCAACTTCTGGGGCCACTGATCCGTTTTCCTGCAAAAAATGGGAAAAAAGAGGAAAAAATGGGAAAATTTGGGATCCCCTCGATTCCAGAACCCCAAAAATCCCAAATTTGCCAAAAAATCCCAAATTTCCCCCAAATTTTCCCCAAATTTCCCTTCCAAACCAGGCAATTTTTACTCATTTTTCCACCCCAAAATTGCCCTAAAAACCCAAAAAATCCCCAAATTTTTCCCAAAATCCCCCAAATTTTTCCCAAAATTCCCCAAATTTTTCCCAAATTTCCCCAGGACCCCAAAAATTCCCAAATATTCCCAAAATCCCCCAAATTCCCCTTGAAACCAGGCAATTTTTACTCATTTTTCCACCCCAAAATTACCCTTTTCCACCCCAAAATTACCCTAAAACCCCAAAAAAATCCCCCAAATTTATCCAAAAAATTCCCAAATTTTTCCCAAAATTCCCCAAATTTTTCCCAAATTTCCCCAGAACCCCCAAAATCCCCAAATTTTCCCAAAAATCCCCCAAATTTACCCCAAATTTTTCCCCCATCTCCCCCAAATTTATCCCAAATTTTCCCCAAATTTCCCTTCCAAACCAATGAATTTTTACCCCCCAAAATCCCCAAAAATCCCCCCAAATTTCCGCCAAATTTATCCCAAATTTCCCCAGAACCCCAAAAATTCCCAAATTTTACCCAAATTCCCCCAAATTTTCCCAAATTTTTCCCAAGAACCCAAAAATTCCCAAATTTTCCCAAAATGCCCCAAATTTTCCTCCAATTCCCTTTCCAAACCAGGCAATTTTTACTCATTTTTACCCCCCAAAATCCCCAAAAATCCCCCAAATTTTCCCAAATTTTTCCCCAAATTTCCCCCAAAAATTCCCCCAAAAATTCCCAAATTTTTCCCAGAAAAATTTCCCCCAAATTTATCCCAGAACCCCCAAATTTTTCCCAAATTTGCCCCCAAAATTCCCAAATTTTTCCCCCAAATCCCCCAAATTTTTCCCAAATTTTCCCCAAATTTTCCCCAGAAGCCCAAAAAATTCCCAGATTTTCCTGGAATTCCCAAATTTCCCCAAAATCCCCCAAATTTTCCCAAATTCCCCCTCCAAACCAATGAATTTTTACCCATTTTTCCACTTTAAAACCCCCAAAATCCCCCAAATTTATCCCAAGTTTTTCCCAAATTCCCCAAAACCCCAAAAATTCCCAAATTTTCCCAAAATACCAGAAATTTTCCCCAAAATCCCCCAAATTTTCCCCCAAATTTTTCCCAAATTTCACCCAAATTCCCCCCAAATTTCCCCAGGACCCCCAAAAAATCCCCCAAATTTTACCCCAAATTCCCCCAAATTTTTCCCAGAACCCCAAATTTTCCCCAAATTTTTCCCAAATTTCCCCCAGAACCCCCAAAAAATCCCAAATTTTCCCCAAACTCCCCCTTCCAAACCAGGCAATTTTTACTCATTTTTCCACCTTAAAACCCCCAAAATCCCCCAAATTTTTCCCAAATTTTCCCAAAAATTCCCCAAAAATTCCCAAATTTTTCCCAGAAAAATTTCCCCCAATTTATCCCAGAACCCCCCAAATTTTCCCAAATTTCCCCCAAAAATTCCCAAACTTTTCCCAAAATCCCCCCAAATTTTTCCCAATTTTTTCCCAAATAATTCCCAGATTTTCCCCAAATCCCCCCAAATTTATCTCAAAAACCCCCCAAATTTTTCCCCACATGCCCCAAAATTTCCCAAATTTTTCCCAAATTTTTCCCAAATTTCCCCATAACCCCAAAATTCCCTAATTTCCCAAAAATTCCCAAGTTCTCCCCAAACTTTCCCCAAATTTCCCTTCCAAACCAATGAATTTTTACCCCTTTTTACCCCCCAAAATCCCCAAAAATCCCCCAAAAATCCCCCCAAATTCCCCCAAATTTTCCCCAAATTTCCCCCAAAAATTCCCCAAAAATTCCCAAATTTTTCCCAAAAATCCCCCAAATTTTCCCAAATTCCCCTTCCAAACCAATTTTTATTCATTTTTCCACCCCAAAATTGCTCTAAAACCCCTAAATTTCCCCCAAATTTTCCCAAAATGCCCCAAATTTGCCTCCAAAAATCCCCAAAATTTCCCCCAAATTTTTCCCAAATTTCCCCAGAACCCCAAAAATTCCCAAATTTCCCAAAATCCCCCAAAAATCTCCTCCCACACCAATCAATTTTACCCCTTTTTACCCCCCCAAAATCCCCAAATTTCCCCCAAATTTCGCCCAAAATCCCCCAAATTTTCCCCAAATTTTTCCCAAATTTCCCCAGAACCCCAAAAATTCCCAAATTTTCCCAAAATCCCCCAAATTTTCCCAAATTCCCCTTCCAAACCAATGAATTTTTACTCATTTTTTCCACCTTAAAACCCCCAAATTTCCCCCAAATTTCCCCCCAAATTTTCTCCAAAAATTCCCCAAAAAATTCCCCAAATTTTTCCCAAAAATCCCCAAATTTTCCCCAAATTTCCCTTCCAAACCAGGCATTTTTTATTCATTTTTCCACCCTAAAACCCCCCAAAATCCCCCAAATTTTCCCAAATTTCCCCCAAATTTTTCCCAAAATCCCCCAAATTTTTTCCCAAAATTTTTCCCAAATTTCCCCAGAACCCCCAAAATTCCCAAATTTCCCCCAAAATTCCCAAATTTCCCCGCACTCACAGATTTTCCCCCAGCATTGACGTAAACCTGGCAGGGCAGGGAGCGCGTCAGCTTCGTGCTGGAATCCACCAGCGCCGGTTTGGGTTTCTAGAAAAATAATAAAAATAAAAATAAAAATAAAATAAAAATAAAAATAAAAATAAAAATAAAAATATAAATATAATTATATTTATTTATTTCTATATATATTTATTTATATATTATAGTCAGCTTCGTGCTGGAATCCACCAGCGCTGGCTTCGGTTTCTATAAATATAATAAAAATTAAAATAAAAATAGAAATAAAAATATAAATATATTTATTTATTTATATATATATTTATATTTTTATTTATTTATATATTATAGTCAGCTTCGTGCTGGAATCCACCAGGGCGGGTTTGGGTTTCTGTAAATAAAATATAAATATAAAATATAAATATAAATATACTCATTTATTTATATATATATTTATTTATATATTATAGTCAGCTTCGTGCTGGAATCCACCAGGGCCGGCTTGGGTTTCTGGAAATATAAAAATAAATAAAAATATAAAATATAAACATATTTATTTATTTTTATATATATATATTTATATATTAGAGTCAGCTTCGTGCTGGAATCCACCAGGGCCGGTTTGGGCTTCTGGAAATATAAAATAAATAAAAATATAAAATATAAACATATTTATTTATTTTTTATATATATATATTTATATATTAGAGTCAGCTTCGTGCTGGAATCCACCAGGGCCGGTTTGGGTTTCTATAAATTAATATAAATATAAATGTAAATGTAAATGTAAATGTAAATGTAAAAATAAATATAAATATAAATATAAATATAAATATAAATATAAATATAAATATAAATATAAGTATAAATAAAAATGTAAGTATAAACATAATTATTTATTTATAAATATATTTATATATATATTTATTTATATATTATAGTCAGCTTCGTGCTGGAATCCACCAGCGCCGGTTTGGGTTTCTGGAAATATAAAATAAATATAAATATAAATATATTTATTTATTTATATTATAGTCAGCTTCGTGCTGGAATCCACCAGGGCCGGCTTGGGTTTCTGTAAAAATAAATATAAAATAAAAACATAAAATATAATTTTTTTTTATCATATATATATATTTATATATATATTAATTTATATATTATAGTCAGCTTCGTGCTGGAATCCACCAGCGCCGGCTTGGGTTTCTATAAAAATAATATAAATAAAAATATAAATATAAATATAAATATATTTATTTTTATATATATTTATTTATGTATTTATTTATATATTAGAGTCAGCTTCGTGCTGGAATCCACCAGCGCCGGCTTGGGTTTCTATAAAATAATATAAATATAAATATAAATATAAATATAAATATAAATATATTCATTTATTTATATATATATTTATATATATATTATAGTCAGCTTCGTGCCGGAATCCACCAGGGCCGGCTTGGGTTTCTATAAATAAAATATAAAATAAAAATATAAATATAAAATATAAATATATTTATTTATTTCTATATATATTTATTTATATATTATAGTCAGCTTCGTGCCGGAATCCACCAGGGCTGGCTTGGGTTTCTATAAATAAAATAAAAATAAAAATAAAAATAAAAATAAAAATAAAAATAAAAATAAAAATAAAAATAAAAATAAAAATATATTTATTTATTTATATATATTTATTTATATATCATAGTCAGCTTCGTGCTGGAATCCACCAGCGCCGGCTTGGGTTTCTATAAATATAAGTATAAATATAAATATAAATATAAATATAAATATAAATATAAATATAAATATAAATATAAATATAAATATAAATATAAAATAAAAATTTATTTATTTATACATTATAGTCAGCTTCGTGCTGGAATCCACCAGCGCGGGCTTGGGTTTCTATAAATAAAAAATAAATAGAAATATAAATATAAATACAAATACAAATACAAATATAAATATAAATATAAATATAAATATAAATATAAATATAAATATAAATATATTTATTTATATTTTATATATATTTATTTATATATTATAGTCAGCTTCGTGCCGGAATCCACCAGCGCCGGTTGGGTTTCTGGGGGAAATTTGGGGTCCCCAAAATTAATCCCCAAAATTTCCCCAAAAATTCCCAGAAAATCCCCAAAACTTCCCCAAAAAAATCCCCCCAAAATCCCCAAAAATTCTAAAAAAACCCCAAAAAATCCCCCCAAAAATTCCCAAGATATCACCCCAAAAAATCCCCAAGAATTCCCAAAGAAACAAAAAAAAAAAAATCCCCAAAAATATCCCCAAAATTACCAAAAAAATTCCCCCAAAAAATTCCCAAAAAATCCCCCCAAAAATCCCTCCAGGACCCCCCAAAAAATCCTCAAAAAAATCCCAAAAATCCCAAAAAAATTCCCAAAAAAATCCCCAAAATCCCCAAAAATTCCCAAAAATTCCCCAAAGATCCCAAAAAAAATCCCCAAAAAATTTTTTAAAATCCCCAAAAATCCCCAAAAATCCCAAAAATTTCCCCAAAATTCTCCAAAAAATTCCCAAATTTTCCCAAAAATTTCTCAAAAAATTCCCAATTTCCCGCTCACCTCCTGCCACTCGAGCACGCCGCTCCAGGCCAGCACTTTGTTCCCCAAAATGCCCCGCAAAAAATCCCCCAAAAATCCCAAAAAAATCCCCAAAAATTAAAAAAAAAATCCCCCAAAATTCCCCAAAAATGCCCGAAAAAATCCCCAAAAATTCCCCAAAAAAATCCCCAAA
>NC_133856.1:1254714-1323499 GCF_047830755.1 Zonotrichia albicollis
AAAAAGAAGAAGAAAAACAAAAAAAAAAGAAAAAAAAAGAAACAAAACCCCCAAAAAAAGACTCAAAAATAAAAACACAAATCCCAAAAAAACCCCAAAAAATCCCAAAATTTTCACCCAAAAAATCCCAAATTTCCCCCCCAAAATTCCAAAAATTTCACCCAAAAAATCAAATTATTTTTTCCCCAAAAAAACCCCAAAATTTCCCAAAAAATTTCCAAATTTCCCCCCAAAAAATTCCAAATTTGCCCAAAAAATCCCAAATTTGCCCAAATTCCCCCAAAACCAAACGGACAAACACAGAGAGAGAGAAAAGCGGCGTCAGAGGGGACAAAACGGGGAAATTTGGGAATTTTTTTTGGGGAATTCTGGGATAAATTTTGGGGATTTTTGGGGGAATTTGGAGGAAGATTTGGAATTTTTAGGGGATTTTTAAGGGAAAATTTTGGGAATTGTTGGGGATTTTAAAGGGAAAATTTGGGAATTTTTAGGGAATTTTGGGGGATTTTTGGGGGATTTTTAAGGGAAAATTTTGGGGAAAAATTGGGGATTTTTAAGGGAAAATTTGGGATTTTTTAGAGGATTTTTGGGGGATTTTTAAGGGAAAATTTGGGAATTTTTAGGGGATTTTTGGGGGATTTTTAAGGGAATATTTGGGGAATTTTTGGCAAAAATTTGGGAAATTTTGGGGGATTTTAAAGGGAAAATTTGGGGAATTTTTGGCAAAAATTTAGGATTTTTTTTGGATTTTAAAGGGAAAATTTTGGGGAAAATTTGAGGATTTTTAGGGGATTTTTGGGGGATTTTTAAGTGAAAATTTGGGGATTTTTAAGGGAATATTTAGGAATTTTTAGGGGATTTTTAAGGAAAAATTTGGGAATTTTTTGGGGATTTTAAAGGGAAAATTTTGGGGAATTTTTGGCGAAAATTTGGGAATTTTTAGGGGATTTTGGAGGGAAAGTTTGGGAATTTTTAGGGATTTTTGGGGGGAATTTGGAGGGAAAATTTGGGAATTTTGGGGGGATTTTTAAGGGAAAATTTTGGGGAATTTTTGGGATATTTCTGGCGATTTTATTGGGATATTTTCAGGGATTTTTTTGGGGCATTTTTGGGATATTTTTGGGATATTTTTTGGGATATTTTGGGACATTTTTGGAGCTATTTTGGGATATTTTTGGGATATTTCTGGGGATTTTATTGGGATGTTTTGGAGAAATTTTGGGGCTTTTTCTGGGGATTTTATTGGATATTTTTGGGATATTTCTGGGGATTTTATTGGGATGTTTTGGAGAAATTTTGGGGCTTTTTCTGGGGATTTTATTGGGTATTTTTGGGGATATTTTGGGCTTTTTTTGGGGATTTTTGGGGATATTTCTGGGATTTTATTGGGATATTTTTGGAGATATTTTGGGGTTTTTTTCAGGGTATTTTTGGGGATATTTTAGGGATATATTCTGAGGATATTTGGGTTTATCTGGGGATTTTATTGGGTATTTTTGGGGATTTTTTGGAGCTATTTTGGGGGATATTCTGGGGATTTTTGGGGGATATTTCTGAGGATTTTATTGGGTATTTTTGGGGATATTCTGGGATTTTATTGGGATATTTTTGGGGACGTTTTGGGGTTGTTTTCAGGGTATTTTTGGGGATTTTTGGGGCATTTTTTTGGGATATTTTGGAGAAATTTTGGGGTTTTTCTGAGGATTTTATTGGGTATTTTTGGGGCATTTTTTGGAGCTATTTTGGATTATTTTTGGGGATATTTCTGGGAATTTTATTGGGATATTTTTAGGGCATTTTTGGGATATTTTTGGGATATTTTTGGGATATTTTTTGGGATATTCTGGGATTTTTGGGGGATATTTCTGGGGTGATTCCAGGGTATTTTTGGGGGTATTTTGGGGATTTTATTGGGTATTTTTGGGGCATTTCTGTGGATTTTATTGGGTATTTTTGGGGATTTTTTGGAGCTATTTTGGGCTATTTTGGGGATATTTCTGGGGTGATTTCAGGGTATTTTTGGGGTGATTTCAGGGTGTTTTTGGGGCTGTTTTGGGGCAATTTTTGGAACTATTTTGGGCTACTTTTGGGATATTCTGGGGCTACTTTGGGGGATTTTATTGGGGATATTTTGGAGATATTTTGGGGATATTTCTGAGAATTTTATTGGGTATTTTTGGGGATGTTTTGGGGTTTTTTCTGGGGATTTTATTGGGATATTTTTGGAGATATTTTAGGGTTTGTTCAAGGTATTTTTGGGGATATTTTGGGGCATATTCTGAGAATATTTTGGCTTTTTCTGGGGATTTTATTGGGTATTTTTGGGGATTTTTTGGGGCTATTTTGGGGTTTTTCTGGGGATTTTTGGGGATATTTCTGGGGATTTTATTGGGTATTTTTTGGAGATATTTTGGTTTTTTTTCTGGGGATTTTATTGGGATATTTTGGGGCTTTTTCTGGGGACTTATTGGGTATTTTTGGGGATATTTTGGGGCATTTTTTGGAGCTATTTTGGATTATTTTTGGAGCTATTTTGGGGGATATTTCTGGGGTGATTTCAGGGTATTTTTGGGGCCGTTTTGGGGCATTTTTGGGGATATTTCTGGGGATTTTTGGGGATATTTCTGGGGATTTTTTGGGGGATATTTCTGGGGATTTTGGGGATATTTCTGGGGTGATTTCAGGGTATTTTTGGGGGTGTTTTGGGGATATTTCTGGGGTGATTCCAGGGTATTTTTGGGGCTGTTTTGGGGTTTTTTGGGGCGCTCACCGGGCGGGGGGTGAAGGGCGGAGGCACCTCCAGGCGCTCCAGGCGCTCCCAGTCGGTTCTGCGGAAGAAGGGGTGACCCGAATTTCCTGTTCCCCCCCCGGGCCGGCCCCCAGACGCTTCCCAGGGTGCTTGGTCAGGAACTGGGAAAAGGAAAAAAAATGGAAAAAAAGTGAAAATCCGGGAAAAAACAAAAAAAAAAGCGAGAAAATCGGAGCAGGAATGGCGAAATAAAGGCACGGAACAGATGGGAAAATTCAAAATTATTCCCCCCAAAAAAATCCGGCAAAATTTCACCCAAAAATTCCGCATAAATTCTGCAAAAAATTTTTGGGGTATTTTTGGGGATATTTTTGGGTAAATTTTGGGGTATTTTTGAGATATTTTTTGGTTATTTTTGGGGTATTTTTGGGGGATTTTTGGGGATATTTTTGGGTAAATTTGGGGCATTTTTTGGATATTTTTGGGGATGATTTTGCTGATTTTTGGTGATGTTTTCAGGATTTTTGGGGATATTTTTAGGCTATTTTTGGGGAAATTTTGGGGATTTTTTGGGGTATTTTGGGGAAATTCTTGGGCTGTTTTTGGGGTAAATTTGAGGCATTTTTGGGCTATTTTTGGGGATAGTTTTGCTGATTTTTGGTGATTTTTTCAGGATCTTTGCGGATATTTTTAGGCTATTTTTGGGGTATTTGAGGGTAAATTTTGGGGTATTTTGGGGATATTTTTGGGATATTTTTGGGGATAGTTTTGCTGATTTTTTGCTGATGTTTTCAGGATTTTTGGGTCTATTTTTGGGCTCTTTTTGGGGATTTTTTGGGCTAGATTTGGGTGTATTTTTGAGATATTTTTGGGCTGTTTTTGGGGTATTTTTGGAGATATTTTTGGGTATTTTTTGGGCTATTTTTGGGATATTTTTGGGGATGGTTTTGGTGTTTTTCTAGTGATTTTTTGGTGGTATTTTTGGGGATATTTTTTGGTAAATTTTGGGGTATTTTTGAAATATTTTTAGGTTATTTTTGGGGTATTTTTGGGTATTTTTGGGATATTTTTGGGCTATTTTTGGGGATGGTTTTGGTGTTTTTTGGTGATTTTTTTCAGGATTTTTGGTGATATTTTTCAGGATTTTTGGGGATATTGTTGGGGCTATTTTTGGGGTATTTTGGGGATATTTTTGGGTGAATTTTGGGGTATTTTTGAGATATTTTTGGGCTATTTTTGGGATATTTTTGGAGGTATTTTTTGGGGATTTTTTGGGCTATTTTGGGGGATTTTTTGGGGTATTTTTGGGAATGGTTTTGGGGTTTTTTGGCTATTTTTGGGGATAGTTTTGCTGATTTTTTTTGGTGGTGTTTTCAGGATTTTTGGGGATATTTTTAGGCTATTTTTGGGGTAATTCTAGGGATTTTTTAGGGTATTTTGGGGAAATTCTTGGGCTGGTTTTGGGGTAATTTTGGGGTATTTTTGGGTAAATTTGGGGCATTTTTGGGCTATTTTTGGGGATGGTTTTGCTGATTTTTTGGTGATTTTTTCAGGACTTTTGAGGATTTTTTTTAGGCTGTTTTTTGGGATATTTTTGGGCTATTTTGGGGCATTTTTTGAATATTTTTGGGGATGGTTTTGCTGAATTTTTGGGCATATTTTCCAGGGTTTTTGGGGATATTTTTGGGGCTATTTTGGGATATTTTTGGGGATAGTTTTGCCGACTTTTTGCTGATGTTTCCAGGATTTTTGGGTGATTTTTCCAGGATTTTTGGGGCTATTTTTAGGCCATTTTTGGGGTATTTTTGGGGCATTTTTGGGGATGGTTTTGCTGATTTTTTGGTGATGTTTTCAGGATTTTTGGGGATATTTTCCAGGATTTTTGGGGATATTTTTAGGCCATTTTTGGGGTATTTTTGGGGCATTTTTGGGGATAGTTTCGCTGATTTTTGGTGATGTTTTCAGGATTTTTGGGTGATATTTTCCAGGATTTTTGGGGATATTTTTGGGGCTATTTTGGGATAATTTTGGGGATGGCTTTGCTGATTTTTTGGTGATTTTTTCAGGACTTTTGAGGATATTTTTAGGCTGTTTTTGGGCTATTTTTGGGCTAGTTTTGGGGATAGTTTTGCTGAATTTTTGGTGATTTTTTCAGGATTTTTGGGGCTATTTTGGGGCTGTTTTTGGGCTATTTGTGGGGTATTTTTGGGGGTGGTTTTGCTGATTTTTTCAGGATTTTTGGGTGATATTTTCCAGGATTTTTGGGGATATTGTTGGGGCTATTTTTGGCTCTTTTTGGGATTTTTTTGGGCTAGATTTGGGTGTATTTTTGGGGTATTTTTGAGATAGTTTTGGGCTATTTTTGGGGGTATTTTTTGGGTATTTTTTGGTTATTTTGGGGCATTTTTGGGCTATTTTGGGGATATTTTTGGGATATTTTTGGGGATAGTTTTGCTGATTTTTTGGTGATGTTTCCAGGATTTTTGAGTGATATTTTCCAGGATTTTTGAGAATATTTTTAGGCCGTTTTTGGATATTTTTGGGCTATTTTTGGGGATTTTTTAGGGTATTTTAGGGATATTTTTGGGGATGGTTTTGGTGATTTTTTGGTGATGTTTTTGGGATTTTTTGGGGCTATTTTGGGGTATTTTGGGGGTATTTTTGTGGGTGGTTTTGCTGATTTTTTCAGGATTCTTGGGGATATTTTCCAGGATTTTTGGGGCTATTTCTAGACTGTTTTTGGGGATATTTTGGGCTATTTTTGGGGCGTTTTTGGGCACTCACCCCCTTGCAGATGGCCACGGCCTCGCGGCTCAGGGATTTGGGGTAGGTCACCGTCTGCTCCAGGATGGACTGGAACAGCTCGTCCTCGTCCTCGCCGTCAAACGGGGGCTGGGGAGACAAAAACCAGCCCCAAAGAGCCCCAAAATGTCCCCAAAATACCCCCAAAACATCCCTAAAATATCACCAAAATATCCCTGAAATATTCCTAAAATATCCCTGAAATATTCCCAAAATATTCCTAAAGTATCACCAAAATATACCAAAATATTCCTAAAAAATCTCTGAAATATCCCCAAAATATTCCCAAATTATCACCAAAATATTCCTAAATTATCACCAAAATATTCCCTAAATTATCCCTGAAATATTCCCAAAATATCCCTAAATTATCCCTGGAATAGCCCCAAAATATTCCTAAAATCTCCCTGAAATATTCCCAAAATATTTCTAAATTATCACCAAAATATCCCTGAAAAAGCCCCCAAATATTCCTAAATTATCACCAAAATAGCTCCAAAATATTCCTAAAATATTCCCAAAATATTCGTAAACTATCACCAAAATATCCCTGAAATATTCCTAAAATATTCCCAAAATATTCCTAAATTATTCCTGAAATATTCCCAAAATATCCCTAAAATATTCCCTAAATTATCCCTGAAATAGCCCCCAAATATTCCTAAATTATCGCCAAAATATTCCTTAAATTATCTCTGAAATATTCCCAAAATATTCCCAAAATATTCCCAAAATCTCCCTAAATTATCCCCAAAATATTCCCAAAATATTCCTGAATTATCCCCCAAATATCCCCAAAATATTCCTAAAATATCCCTGAAATATCCCCAAAATATTCCTAAAATCTCCCTAAATTATCACCAAAATATCCCCAAAATATTCCCAAAATATCCCTGAAATTCCCTCCAAATGTTCCCAAAATTATTCCCAAACCAGCCCCAAATTATCTCCAAAATCTTCTTAAATTCTCTCTAAAATATCCCTAAAAATTCCCCCCAAATTCCCAATTTTTTTCCCAAAAAATCCCAATTTTTTCCCCAAAAATCCCATTTGTTTTCCCCCAAAAATCCCAATTTTTTCCCCAAAACTCCCAATTTTTTTCCCCCAAAATTCCCAATTTTTTCCCCCAAAATTCCCAATTTTTTCCCCAAAAAATCCCAATTTTTTCCCCAAAAATCCCATTTGTTTTCCCCAAAACTCCCAATTTTTTTCCCCAAAATTCCCCAATTTTTTCCCCAAAATTCCCAATTTTTTTTCCCCCAAAATTCCCAAATTTTCCCCCAAAATTCCCATTTTTTTCCCCAATTTTTTTCCCCAAAATTCCCATTTTTTTCCCCAAAATTCCAATTTTTTCCCCAAAAATTCCAATTTTTTCCCCTAAAAATCCCAATTTTTTCCCCCCAAAATCCCAATTTTTTCCCCAAAAATCCCAATTTTTATCCCCAAATTTCCCCAATTTTTTCCCCAAAATTCCCCAATTTTTCCCCCAAAAATCCCAATTTTTTCCCTAAAAATCCCAATTTTTTCCCCAAAATTCCCATTTTTTTCCCCAAAAAATCCCATTTTTTCCCCCAAAATTCCCAATTTTTCCCCAAAAATCCCAATTTTTTTCCCCCAAATTCCCAATTTTTCCCTAAAAATCCCATTTATTTTTCCCAAAATTCCCAATTTTTTCCCCTAAAAATCCCATTTTTTCCCCAAAATTCCCCAATTTTTTCCCCAAAATTCCCAATTTTTTTCCCCAAAAAATCCCAATTTTTTCCCCTAAAAATCCCAATTTTTTTCCCTAAAAAATCCCAATTTTTTTCCCTAAAAATTCCAATTTTTTTCCCCAAAAATTCCAATTTTTTTCCTCACCTGCCCTGCCAGCATCTCATAGAGCAGAACCCCGAATGACCACCAGTCCACGGATTTGCCATAGGGTTGGTAGGCAATGATCTGCCAAAAAATCACCAAAAAATTCCATTTTTGCCATTTTTTCTCAGATTTTATTCCCCAAAAATTCCCCCAAAAATTCCCCCTAAAATTCCCCAAAAATCACCAAAAAAATCCCCAAAAATTTGACAAAAAATCCAATTTTTGGCCATTTTTTCTTGTATTTTTTGCCCCAAAATTCAATTTAAAATCCCCAAAAATCACCCTAAAATTCCAAAAAAATTACCAAAAAAAATCCCAAAAAATTCAATTTTTTCCCCTTTTTTCTCAGATTTTATTCCCCAAAATTCCTTTTAAAATCCCCCAAAAATTCCCCTTAAAATTCCCAAAAAAATCCCCAAAGATCACCAAAAAATCACAAAAAAATCACCAAAAAAATCCAATTTTTGGCCATTTTTTCTCATATTTTTTCCCAAAAATTCCTTTTAAAATTCTCCAAAAATTCCCCCAAAATTCCCCAAAAATCATCAAAAAATCACAAAAAATTCAACAAAAATCCAATTTTTGCCCATTTTTTCTCGTATTTTTTCCCCCAAAATTCAATTTAAAATGCCCCAAAAAATCACCAAAAATCCAATTTTTGCCCATTTTTTCTCGTATTTTTTCCCCCAAAATTCAATTTAAAATCCCCCAAAAACTCCCCAAAAAATCACCAAAAAATTCAATTTTTGCCCATTTTTTCTCGTATTTTTTGCCCCAAAATTCCTTTTAAAATCCCCCAAAAATCACCAAAAAAACCCCCAAAAATTCGACAAAAAATCCGATTTTTGGCCATTTTTTCTCGTATTTTTTCCCCCAAAATTCCTTTTGAAATCCCCTAAAAAATCCAATTTTTGCCCATTTTTTCTCAGATTTTATTCCCCAAAATTCCTTTTAAAATCCCCTAAAAATTCCCCCCAAAAAATCCCCAAAAAATTCGACAAAAAATCCAATTTTTGCCCATTTTTTCTCAGATTTTATCCCCCAAAATTCCATTTAAAATCCCCCAAAAATCCTCCTAAAATTCCTAAAAAATTCCCAAAAAATCACCAAAAATCACCCAAAAATCCCCCAAAAATTCGACAAAAAATCCAATTTTTGCCCATTTTTTTGCGTATTTTTTCCCCCAAAATTCAATTTAAAATTCCCCAAAAAATCCCCAAAAATCACCAAAAAAATCCAATTTTGGCCATTTTTTCTCATATTTTTTCCCAAAAATTCCTTTTAAAATTCTCCAAAAATTCCCCCAAAATTCCCCAAAAATCATCAAAAAATCACAAAAAATTCAACAAAAAATCCAATTTTTGCCCATTTTTTCTCATATTTTTCCCCCCAAAATTCAATTTAGTATCCCCCAAAAAATCCCCCAAAATCACCAAAAAAATCCAATTTTTGGCCATTTTTTCTCAGATTTTATTCCCCAAAATTCAATTTTAAATCCCCCAAAAATTCCCCCTAAAATTCCCCAAAATTCCCCTAAAATTCCCCAAAAATCACCAAAAAATCCAATTTTTGCCCATTTACCCCTGGTTTATTTTCCCAAAAATTCCCCCTAAAATTCCCAAAAAAATTACCAAAAAAATCCCCAAAAAATCATCAAAAAATAACAAAAAAATCACAAAAAAATCGCCAAAAAATCCAATTTTTGGCCGATTTTTCCCATTTTTTTTCCCAAAATCCTTGGAATTTTGGGAATTTTGGGAATTTTGGGAATTCCCACCTCGGGGGCGATGTAATCGGGGGTGCCACAGAAGGTTCTGGTGCAATTGCCAGGGAAAATGTTCTCCTTGCACATCCCGAAATCCGTGATCTTCACGTGGCCCTCGGCGTCCAGCATCACGTTGTCCAGCTTCAAATCCCTACATTCCAGAACATTCCAAAAAAAAATATTGGGAATTTTGGAGGATTTTTGGGAATTTTTTAAGGGGAATTTTGGGGCAATTTTGGGGATTTTTTTGTGATTTTTGGGGGATTTTTGGTGATTTTTTGGTGATTTTTTTGGGTTTTTTGGCCATTTTAATTTGATTTTTTTGTGATTTTTTTGTGATTTTTTGGTGATTTTTTGGTGATTTTTTGGGGGTTTTTGGGGCAATTTTTTGTGATTTTTGGGGTTTTTTTTGGCCATTTTAATTTGATTTTTTTGTGATTTTTGAGGTAATTTTTAGTGTTTTCTTCGTGATTTTTTAGTGATTTTTTTCGTGATTTTTGGGGTTTTTTTTGGCCATTTAATTTGATTTTTTGGTGATTTTTGGGCAATTTTTGGGGGTTTTTTGGCCATTTTAATTTGATTTTTTGGTGATTTTTGGGGCAATTTTTGGTGATTTTTTTGTGATTTTTGGAGCAATTTTTGGTGATCTTTTTGTGTTTTTTGGGGCAATTTTTAGTGATTTTTGGGTGATTTTTGGCTCTTTTTTTGCCATTTTAATTTGATTTTTTGGCAGCATCACGTTGTCCAGCTTCAGGTCCCTACATTCCAGAACATTCCAAAAAAATGGGAATTTTTCAGGATTTTTGGGAATTTTTTGGGGAAATATTGGGGCAATTTTTGGGGATTTTTTGGGATTTTTTTGGCCATTTTAATTTGATTTTTTGGGGCAATTTTTGGGGGTTTTTTGGCCATTTTAATTTGATTTTTGGTGATTTTTGGGACAATTTTTGGTGATTTTTTGGTGATTTTTGGGGTTTTTTTGGCCATTATAATTTGATTTTTTGGGGTTTTTTGGGGCAATTTTTGGGGTTTTTTTCCCATTTTAATTGATTTTTTGGGGGATTTTCAGGCAACTTATGGTGGTTTTTGGGGCAATTTTCATTGATTTTTTAATGGTTTTTGTGGTAACTGTGGGCAGATTTTTGGGCAGATTTTTGGGGCAATTTTTGGTGATTTTTGGGGGTTTTTGTGATTCTTTTGTGATTTTTGGGGCAATTTTGGGCAGATTTTTTGGGGTGATTTTGGTGATTTTTTGGTGATTTTTGGAGCAATTTTTGGTGACTTTTGGGAGTTTTTTTCGTGATTTTTTGGTGATTTTTGGGAGTTTTTTTCGTGATTTTTTGGTGATTTTTGGGTTTTTTTGGCCATTTTAATTTGATTTTTTGGGGCAATTTTTGGTGATTTTTTGGTGATTTTTGGGGTTTTTTTGGCCATTTTAATTTGATTTTTTGGGGCAATTTTTGGTGATTTTTTGGTGATTTTTGGGTTTTTTTGGCCATTTTAATTTGATTTTTTGGGGCAATTTTTGGTGATTTTTTGGTGATTTTTGGGGTTTTTTTTGGCCATTTTAATTTGATTTTTTGGGGCAATTTTTAGTGATTATTTGGTGATTTTTGGGGGTTTTTGGCCATTTTAATTTGATTTTTTGGGGCAATTTTTAGTGATTATTTGGTGATTTTTGGGGGTTTTTGGCCATTTTAATTTGATTTTGTGGCAGCATCACGTTGTCCAGCTTCAGGTCCCTACATTCCAGGAATTCCAAAAAAAAAATTGGGAATTTTTTAGGATTTTTGGGAATTTTTTAAGGGGAATTTTGGGGAAATTTTTGGGGATTTTTTGGTGATTTTTGGGCAATTTTGGGGGATTTTTGGCCATTTTAATTTGATTTTTTGGTGATTTTTGGGGCAATTTTTGGGTTTTTTTTGGCCAATTTAATTTGACTTTTGGTGATTTTTGGGGCAAGTTTTGGTGATCTTTTAGTAATTTTTGGGGCAATTTTCAGTGATTTTTTTGGTGATTTTTGGCTCTTTTTTGGCCACTTTAATTTGATTTTTTGGGGCAATTTTCAGTGATTTTTTTGGTGATTTTTAAGGTTTTTTTGGCCATTTTAATTTGATTTTTTGGGGGTTTTTGGAGCAATTTTGGTTGATTTTTTGGTGATTTTTGGGGCAATTTTTGGTGATTCTTGGGGAATTTTTGACCATTTTAATTTGATTTTTTGGGGCAATTTTCAGTGATTTTTTTGCGATTTTTGGTGATTTTTGGGAAGTTTTTGGGGGGAAATTTTGGGGCAATTTTTGGGGATTTTTGGGGGTTTTTTGGGGGGTTTTTGCCATTTTAATTTGATTTTTTGGGGAATTTTCGGTGATTTTTTGGTGATTTTTGGGTGATTTTTGGGTGGTTTTTGGCCATTTTAATTTGATTTTTTGGTGATTTTTTGGTGATTTTTTTGTGATTTTTTGGTGATTTTTGGGGTGATTTTTGGGGTTTCTTTGGGCCATTTTAATTTGACTTTTTGGTGATTTTTGGAGCAATTTTTGGTGATTTTCAGGGCAATTTTTAGTGATTTTTGGGTGATTTTTTGGTGATTTTTGGGGTGATTTTTGGGGTTTTTTGTGGTTTTTTTGGCCATTTTAATTTGATTTTTGGGGGGTTTTTTGGGCAATTTTTGGTGATTTTTTGGGGTTTTTTTGGGGGTTTTTGGCCATTTTAATTTGATTTTGTGGCAGCATCACGTTGTCCAGCTTCAGGTCCCTACATTCCAGAACATTCCAGAAAAATTGGGAATTTTTGAGGATTTTTGGGAATTTTTTAAGGGGAAATTTTGGGGGAATTTTTGGGGATTTTTTTGGTGATTTTTGGGCAATTTTTGGGGTTTTTTGGGGGTTTTTTTGCCATTTTAATTTGATTTTTTGGGGTATTTTGGGTGATTTTTTGGGCCATTTTAATTTGATTTTTTGGTGATTTTTGGGCGATTTTTGGGGAATTTTTGGGGATTTTTTGGTGATTTTTGGGCAATTTTTGGGGTTTTTTGGGGTTTTTTTTGCCATTTTAATTTGATTTTTTGGTGATTTTTTGGTGATTTTTGGGGTGAATTTTGGGGTGATTTTTGGGGCAATTTTTGGGGTTTTTTGGGGATTTTTTGATGATTTTTGGGGAATTTTTGGCCATTTTAATTTGATTTTTGGGGGCAAATTTGGTGATTTTTGGGGCAATTTTTGGTGATTTTTTGGTGATTTTTGGGCAATTTTTGGGGATTTTTTGGGGTTTTTTGGTTTTTTTTTGCCATTTTAATTTGATTTTTGGGGCAATTTTTGGGGGTTTTTTGGCCATTTTAATTTGATTTTTTGGGGTTTTTTTGGGTTTTTTTTGCCATTTTAATTTGATTTTTTGGGGTATTTTGGGGCAATTTTTGGGGATTTTTCGGTGATTTTTGGGGCGATTTTTGTGGATTTTTTGGTGATTTTAATTTGATTTTTTGGTGATTTTCGGGGCGATTTTTGGTGATATTTGGGGTTTTTTTGGGCCATTTTAATTAGATTATTTGGGGGTTTTTGGGGCAATTTTTGGTGATTTTTGGTGATTTTTGGATGATTTTTGGGGTTTTTTTGGTGATTTTCGGGGTAATTTTGGGGTGATTTTTGGGCAATTTTTTGGTGATTTTTTGGTGAATTTTGGGGTAATTTTTGGTGATTTTTTGGGGTTTTTTGGCCATTTTAATTTGATTTTTTGCCAGCATCACGTTGTCCAGCTTCAGGTCCCTACATTCCAGAACATTCCAAAAAAATTGGGAATTTTTGAGGAATTTTGGGAATTTTTGGGGGGGGAATTTTGGGGGAATTTTTGGGGATTTTTTGGGGTTTTTTTGGCCATTTTAATTTGATTTTTTGGTGATTTTTTGGTGATTTTTGGGGTTTTTTTGGCCATTTTAATTTGATTTTTTGGTGATTTTATGGTGATTTTTGGGGTGATTTTTGGGCAATTTTTGGGGTTTTTTTGGGCCATTTTAATTTGATTTTCTGGGGCAATTTTTGGTAATTTTTTTGTGATTTCGGGGCAGTTTTTGATGATTTTTTTGGGCAATTTTCAGTGATTTTTTTGGTGATTTTTGGCTCTTTTTTGGCCATTTTAATTTGATTTTTTGGGGATTTTGGGGCAACTTTTGGTGATTTTTTGGTGATTTTTGGTGATTTTTTGGGGGTTTTTGGGGCAATTTTTTGTGATTTTTGGGGTTTTTTTGGGCTATTTTAATTTGATTTTTTTTGTGATTTTGAGGCAATTTTTGGTAGTTTTTTGGTGATTTTTGAGGGTTTTTTGGCCATTTTAATTTGATTTTTTGGGGGTTTTTGGAGCAATTTTGGTTGATTTCTTTGGTGATTTTTGGGGCAATATTTGGTGATTTTTGGTGATTTTTGGGGCAATTTTTGGTGATTTTTGGGGTGATTTTGGGGCAATTTTGGGCCATTTTAATTTGATTTTTTGGGGGTTTTTGGGGCAATTTTCGGTGATTTTTGGGGCAATTTTTGGGATTTTTTTGGGATTTTTTTGGTGATTTTGGGGCAATTTTTGGTGATTTTTGGGTGATTTTTTTGGTGATTTTTGGGGTTTTTTTGGCCATTTGAATTTGATTTTTTTGGGGTTTTTGGAGGTTTTTTTGGTGATTTTTTGATGATTTTTGGGGCAATTTTTGGGGTTTTTTGGGCCATTTTAATTTGATTTTTTGGTGATTTTGGGGGGTTTTTTTGGTGATTTTTTATGATTTTTGGGGCAATTTTTGGTGATTTTTTGGTGATTTTTGGGGTTTTTTGGCCATTTTAATTTGATTTTTTTGGGGATTTTGGGGCAATTTTTGGTGATTTTTTGGGGTTTTTTTGGGGGTTTTTGGCCATTTTAATTTGATTTTTTGGCAGCATCACGTTGTCCAGCTTCAGGTCCCTGAGGTCAGAATTCCCAAAAAAATTGGGAATTTTTCAGGATTTTTGGGAATTTTTTTAAGGGGAATTTTGGGGCAATTTTTGGGGATTTTTTGGTGATTTTTTGGTGATTTTTTGGGCAATTTTTGGGGAATTTTGGGGAATTTTTGGCCATTTTAATTTGATTTTTTGGAGCAATTTTCAGTGATTTTTTGGCGATTTTTGGTGATTTTTGGGAATTTTTTGGGGGGAAATTTTGGGGCAATTTTTGGGGATTTTTTGGGGGTTTTTTGGGGGGTTTTGGCCATTTTAATTTGATTTTTTGGGGAATTTTCGGTGATTTTTTGGTGATTTTTGGGGTGATTTTTGGGTGGTTTTTGGCCATTTTAATTTGATTTTTTGGTGATTTTTTGTGATTTTTTGGTGATTTTTTTGTGATTTTTTGGTGATTTTTGGGGTTTCTTTGGGCCATTTATTTTGATTTTTTGGTGATTTTTGGAGCAATTTTTGGTGATTTTCAGGGCAATTTTTAGTGATTTTTGCGTGATTTTTTTGGTGATTTTTTGTGGTTTTTTTGGCCATTTTAATTTGATTTTTGGGGGTTTTTGGGGCAATTTTGGGGTTTTTTTTGGGGTTTTTTTTGCCATTTTAATTTGATTTTTCGGTGATTTTTTTGTGATTTTTTGGTGATTTTTGGGGCAATTTTTGGTGATTTTTTTGTGATTTTTGGGGTTTTTTTGGCCATTTTAATTTGATTTTTGGGGGGTTTTGGGGCAATTTTTGGTGATTTTTTTGTGATTTTTGGAGCAATTTTGGTGATTTTTTTGTGTTTTTTGGGGCAATTTTTAGTGATTTTTGGGTGATTTTTGGCTCTTTTTTTGCCATTTTAATTTGATTCTTTGGGGTTTTTGGGGCAATTTTTGGGGTTTTTTTTGTGATTTCAGGGCAATTTTTGATGATTTTCTGGGCGATTTTTGGTGATTTTGGGGCTTTTTGGTGATTTTTTGGGGTTTTTTTGGGGGAAATTTTGGTGATTTTTGGAGGAATTTTGGGCAGATTTTTAGGATTTCGGATTTTGGTCATTTTTTTGGTGATTTTTTTGGGCATTTTTGGCCATTTTAATTTGATTTTTTGAGGGTTTTGGGGGGTTTTTTTTGGTGATTTTTTGATGATTTTTGGGGCAGATTTTTGGGGTGATTTTGGTGATTTTTTGGTAATTTTGGGACAATTTTTGGTGAGTTTTTTATGATTTTTGGTGCAATTTTTGGTGAATTTTGGGGCAATTTTGGGTGATTTTTTTTGGGTTTTTGAGGCAATTTTTGGTGAATTTTTGGTGCTTTTGGGGCAACTTTCGGTGATTTTTGGGGTGATTTTTGGGGTTTTTTGGGCCATTTTAATTTGATTTTCTGGGAGTTTTTGGGGCAACTTTTGGAGATTTTTTCGTGATTTTTGGGGGTTTTTTGGTGATTTTTTGGGGAATTTTTTGGGAATTTTTTGGGGATTTTTTGGGGATTTTTGGGAATTTTGGGAGCCTCACCTGTAAATGATTCCTTGGTTGTGCAGGAAGAAAAGACCGATGGCGATTTCAGCTGCGTAAAACCTGGAAAATTTGGGAAAATTTAGGAAAAAATCTTGGAAAATCTGGGGGAAAATGAAGGGAAAATATGGGGGAAAAAAAGGCAAAAAAATTGGGAAAAATTTTGGGGAAATCTGGAAAAATTAAAGGAAAAATCAGAGAAAAATTGGGAAAAAAACGGCAAAAATTGGGAATAATTTAGGGAAGAAATTGGGAAAATTTGGAAAAATCTGGGGGAAAATTAAGGGAAATATGGGGAAAAAAGGCAAAAAAATTGGGGAAAATTTTGGGGAAATCTGGAAAAATTAAAGGAAAAAATCAGAGAAAAATTGGGAAAAAACCTGCAAAAATTGGGAATAATTTAGGGAAGAAATTGGGAAAATCTGGGGGAAAATTAAGGGAAAATATGGGAAAAAAAAGCCAAAAAAATTGGGAAAAATTTTGGGAAAATCTGGAAAAATTAAAGGAAAAAATCAGAGAAAAATTGGGAAAAAACCGGCAAAAATTGGGAATAATTTAGGGAAGAAATTGGGTAAATTTGGGAAAATCTGGGGAAAATTAAGGAAAATATGGGAAAAAAAGCCAAAAAAAAAGGGGAAAATTTTGGGGAAACCTGGAAAAAATAAGGGAAAAAAATCAGGGAAAAATTGGGAAAAAACCGGCAAAAATTGGGAATAATTTAGGGAAGAAATTGGGAAAATTTGGGAAAATCTGGGGGAAAATTAAGGGAAAATATGGGAAAAAAAAGCCAAAAAAATTGGGAAAAAATTTGGGGAAATCTGGAAAAAATAAGGAAAAAATTCAGAGAAAAATTGGGAAAAAACCAGCAAAAATTGGAAATAATTTAGGGAAAATTCCCAGAATTTTTGGGAATATTTTGGGAATAATTTCAAAAATTTTGGAGTTTTAAAGTTGATTTTGGGCTGAATTTTTGGTAATTTTGAGGCATTTTCATCGATTTTCGCGGGGTTTTTTCCATTTTTTTCCAATTTTTTCCGGATTTTTCCATTTTTTTCCCAGATTTTTCCTTTTTTGAGGAATTTTTGGGAATATTTTGGGGAGAATTCCCAGAATTTTTGGGAATATTTTGGGGAGAATCCCAGAATTTCTGGGTAAATCTTTGGTAATTTTGAGGCATTTTCATCGATTTTCATGGGGTTTTTTCCATTTTTTTTCCCAATTTTTTCCGGATTTTTCCTTTTTTAAGGAATTTTGGGATTTTTGGGAATATTCTGGGGAGAATCCCAGGAATTTTTGGCTGACGTTTTGGTAATTTTGAGGCATTTCCATTGATTTTCATGGTTTTTTTTCCATTTTTTTCCCAATTTTTTTTGGGTTTTTTTCCATTTTTTCCCAATTTTTTCCGGGTTTTTCCCTTTTGAGGAATTTTTGGGAGAATCCCAGGAATTTCTGGGTGAATCTTTGGTAATTTTGAGGCATTTCCATTGATTTTCACGGGGTTTTTTCCATTTTTTTCCCAATTTTTTCCGGATTTTTCCATTTTTTTCCAATTTTTTTCCGGATTTTTCCCTTTTGAGGGATTTTTGGGAATATTTTGGGGAGAACTGCCAGAATTTTTGGGAATATTTTGGGGAGAATTCCAGGAATTTCTGGGTGAAATTTTGATAATTTTGAGGCATTTCCATCGATTTTCATGGGGATTTTTCCATTTTTCCCAATTTTTTCCAGATTTTTCAATTTTTTTCCATTTTTTTCTGGATTTTTTCCTTTTAAGGGATTTTTGGGAATATTTTGGGGAGAATCCAGGAATTTCTGGGTGAATCTTTGGTAATTTTGAGGCATTTCCATCGATTTTCATGGGGTTTTTTCCATTTTTTTCCCAATTTTTTCCAGATTTTCCCATTTTTTCCCAGATTTTTCCTTGTTTGAGGGATTTTTGGAATATTTTGGGGAGAGTTGCCAGAATTTTTGGGAATATTTTGGGGAGAATCCCAGGAATTTTTGGCTGAATTTTTGGTAACTTCGAGGCATTTCCATCGATTTTCACGGGTTTTTTCCATTTTTTTCCCAATTTTTTTCCGGATTTTTCCTTTTTTAAGGAATTTTGGGATTTTTGGGAGTATTTTGGGGAGAATCCCAGGAATTTTTGGCTGAATTTTTGGTAATTTTGAGGCATTTCCATCGATTTTCACGGGGTTTTTTCCATTTTTTCCCATTTTTTTTCCAGATTTTTCCATTTTTTTCCAATTTTTTTCCAGATTTTTCCTTTTGGAGGGATTTTTGGGAATATTTTGGGGAGAATTGCCAGAATTTTTGGGAATATTTTGGGGAGAATTCCAGGAATTTTTCGCTGGAATTTTAATTATTTTGAGGCATTTCCATTGATTTTCATGGGTTTCTTTTAATTTTTTTCCCAATTTTTTCCGGATTTTTCCATTTTTTTCCAATTTTTTTCTGGATTTTTCCCTTTTGAGGAATTTTTCAGGAGAATTCCAGGAATTTCTGGGTGAATCTTTGGTAATTTTGAGGCATTTTCATCGATTTTCACGGCGTTTTTTCCATTTTTTTCCCAATTTTTTTCCGGATTTTTCCTTTTTTAAGGAATTTTGGATTTTTTGGGAATATTTTGGGGAGAATCCCAGGAATTTTTGGCTGAATTTTTGGTAACTTCGAGGCATTTCCATCGATTTTCATGGGTTTTTTTCCATTTTTTCCCCATTTTTTCCGGATTTTTCCATTTTTTTCCAATTGTTTTCCAGATTTTTCTCTTTTGAGGAATTTTTGGGGAGAATCCCAGGAATTTCTGGGTGAATCTTTGGTAATTTTGAGGCATTTCCATCGATTTTCACGGGGTTTTTTCCATTTTTTTCCAATTTTTTCCGGATTTTTCCATTTTTTCCCAGATTTTTCCCTTTTGAGGGATTTTTGGGAATATTTTGGGCAGAATTCCGAGGATTTTGGGTCACTCACGCCGCGTGGGGCTCCTTGAACTTGCCGACCTGCTGGATGTGGTACATGAGGTCGCCGCCGGTGACGTATTCCATCACAAAGTACAGCCGGTCCTGCCCACCAGTTTGCACCAGTTTGCACCAGTTTGCACCAGTTCACTCCCAGCCCCCTCCCAGTTCAGCCCAGTGCTCCAAAATCCCCGAATTTCCCCGAAATTCCCCAAAAATTCCAGCCCCAAATGGAGATTCCGGCACCAAAAAGGAGCCAGAAATGGTGAAAGCTCGGCCCGGTTTGGACCAGTTCACTCCCAGTTTGGACCAGTTCACTCCCAGTTTGGACCAGTTTGTCCCAGTATGGACCAGTTCGCTCCCAGACCACTCCCAGTTCAGCCCAGTGACCACTCCCAGTGCTCCCAGTCCATCCCAGTCACTCCCAGTTCATCCTCTTCCATTGACTCCCATTGACTCCCATTGGTTCCCATTGGTTCCCATTGACTCCCATTGGTTCCCATTCACTTCCATTGGTTCCCATTGACTTCCATTGTTTCCCATTGGCTCCCATTGACTTCTATTGGTTCCCATTGGCTCCCATTGACTTCTATTGACTTCCATTTACTCCCTTTGACTCCGAGTCCTTCCCAGTTGCTCCCAGTCCATCCCAGTCCATCCCAGTGCCCCCAGTTCCCATTCCCAGTCCATCCCAGTGCTCCCAGTCCATCCCAATTCATCCCAGTTCATCCCAGTTGCTCCCAGTCCATCCCAGTGCCTCCAATTCCATTCCCAGTCCATCCCAATTCATCCCAGTGCTCCCAGTCCCTCCCAGTTCATTCTCTTCCATTGGTTCCCATTGACTTCCATTGGTTCCCAATGGCTCCCATTGGTTCCCAATGGCTCCCATTGACTTCTATTGACTCCCATTTACTCCCATTGACTCCGAGTCCTTCCCAGTTGCTCCCAGTCCATCTCAGTGCTCCCAGTTCCCATTCCCAGTCCCTCCCAGTGCTCCCAGTCCATCCCAGTTCATCCAGTTCACCCAGTGCTCCCAGTTCATCCTCTTCCATTGGCTCCCATTGACTTCCATTGGCTCCCATTGACTTCCATTGGCTCCCATTACTTCCCATTGACTTCGAGTCCTTCCCAGTTGCTCCCAGTCCATCCCAGTCCATCCCAGTGCTCCCAGTTCCCTTTCCCAGTCCCTCCCAGTGCTCCCAGTCCATCCCAGTTCATCCTCTTCTATTGACTCCCATTGACTTCCATTGCTTCCCATTGACTTCCATTGCTTCCCATTGACTTCCATTGACTTCCATTTACTCCCATTGACTCCGAGTCCTTCCCAGTTGCTCCCAGTACATCCCAGTGCCTCCAGTTCCCATTCCCAGTCCATCCCAATTCATCCCAGTTCATCCCAGTGCTCCCAGTCCCTCCCAGTTCATTCTCTTCCATTGGTTCCCATTACTTCTCATTGACTTCTATTGACTTCCATTTACTCCCATTGACTCTGACTCCTTCCCAGCTGCTCCCAGTACATTCCAGTGCCCCAGTTCCCATTCCCAGTCCCTCCCAGTGCTTCCAGTCCATCCAATTCATCCCAGTTCATCCCAGTTCACCCCAGTGCTCCCAGTTCATCCTCTTCCATTGGCTCCCATTGACTTCCATTGGCTCCCATTGACTCCCATTGTTTCCCATTGACTTCCATTGCTTCCCATTGACTCCCATTGACTTCCCATTGACTTCTATTGACTTCCATTTACTCCCATTGACTCCGAGTCCTTCCCAGTTGCTCCCAGTACATCCCAGTGCCCCAAGTTCCCATTCCCAGTCCATCCCAATTCATCCCAGTTCATCCCAGTTCACCCCAATGCTCCCAGTTCATCCTCTTCCATTGACTTCCATTGACTCCCATTGGTTCCCATTCACTTCCATTGGTTCCCATTCACTTCCATTGCTTCCCATTGACTCCCATTGGTTCCCATTACTTCCCATTGACTTCTATTGACTTCCATTGACTCCCATTGACTCCGAGTCCTTCCCAGTTGCTCCCAGTCCATCCCAGTTCATCCCAGTGCCCCAGTTCCATTCCCAGTCCCTCCCAGTGCTCCCAGTCCATCCCAATTCATCCCAGTTCATCCCAGTGCTCCCACTTCATCCCCTTCCATTGTTTCCCATTGACTCCCATTGGCTCCCATTGACTCCCAGTCCCTCCCAGTCCCTCCCAGTTGCTCCCAGTTTCATCCCAGTCCATCCCAGAGTCCCCAGTGACCCTTCCCACCCCTCCCAGTCCATCCCAGTCCCTCCCAGTTCATCCCTTTGCCATTGGCTCCCATTGCCTCCAAATCCCTCCAAATCCCTCCCAGTCCCTCCCAGTTTGTCCCAGTCCATCCCAGTATCTCACGGGGGTCTGGAAGGTGGAGTGCAGGTGGGTGAGGAAGTGGGGCCGGGGTCCAGGGCCAGCACCCTCCTCTCCACCAGTGCTTCCAGTTCATCCCAGTGACCACTCCCAGTTCGTTCCCTTCCATTGATTCCCATTGACTCCCATTGGCTCCCATTAACTTTCATTGCTTCCCGTTGGTTGCCATTGACTCCCATTGGTTCCCATTAGTTCCTATTGGCTTCTATCGACTTCCATTGGTTCCCATTGGCTCCCATTGACTTCCATTGGCTCCCATTGGTTCCCACTGGCTCCCATTGGCTCCCACTAAATTCCATTGAATTCTATTGGTTCCCACTGGCTCCCATTGACTTCAATTAGTTCTCATTAACTTCCATAGGCTCCCATTGGTTCCCATTGACTCTCATCGGTTCCCATCGGTTCTTATTAGCTCCCATTGGCTCCCATTAAATTCCATTGGATTCCATTGGTTCCCACTGGCTTCCATTGGCTCCTATTGACTTCAATTAGTTCTCATTAACTTCCATTGGCTCCCATTGGCTTCCATTGATCCCCATTGACTTCTATTGACTTTCTTTGGTCGCCATTGACTCCCATTGGCCCCCATTGGCTCCCATTGGCTTCCATTGACTCCCAGTCCCTCCCAGTTCATCCCAGTCCATCCCAATGTCCCCAGTGACCCCTTCCCACCCCTCCCAGTCCATCCCAGTCCATCCCAGTCCATCCCTTTCCATTGGCTCCCATTGCCTCCAAATCCCTCCCAGTTTGTCCCAGTTCATCCCAGTCCCTCCCAGTTTGTCCCAGTATCTCACGGGGGTCTGGAAGGTGGAGTGCAGGTGGGTGAGGAAGTGGGGCCGGGGTCCCAGGGCCAGCACCCTCCTCTCCACCAGGGTGGAGGCGGCGTCGTCGTCCTGCACCACCACGTCCTTCTTCAGGATCTTGATGGCGAAGAGCTCGGCCGAGCCCCTGCGCTCCGCCAGCATCACCTGGGAACGGCCCAGAAAGTCCCAGAAAGTTCAAGAAATTTTTTGGAAATTTTTCAGAAATTTCATGGGCTTTTGGGAATTTTTTATCTTTTTTTTTTCCAAATTTTTTTTGGTAATTTTTAAGCTTCCGTTAACCCTAATTAAATTTCGCTGGCTTCCATTGGCTCCCATTGGCTCCCATTGGCTTCCTTTGGTTCCCATTGACTTTCTTTGGTTCCCATTGGTTCCCATTGGCTCCCATTGACTCCCATTGGTTCCCATTGGTTCCCATTGACTTCCATTGACTCCCATTGACTTCCTTTGGTTCCCATTGACTTCCTTTGGCTCCCATTGGCTCCATTGACTTCCTTTGGTTCCCATTGGTTCCCATTGACTTCCATTGGCTCCCATTGACTTCCATTGGCTTCCATTGACTTCCTTTGGTTCCCATTGGTTCCCATTGGTTCCCATTGGTTCCCATTGGTTCCCATTGACTCCCATTGACTTTCTTTGGTTCCCATTGGATTCCATTGACTCCCATTGACTTCCTTTGGTTCCCATTGGCTCCCATTGACTTCCATTGGCTCCCACTGGTTCCCACTGGCTCCCATTGACTTCCTTTGGTTCCCATTGGCTCCCACTGGTTCCCACTGGCTCCCATTGACTTCCTTTGGTTCCCATTGGCTCCCATTGGCTCCCATTGACTCCCATTGACTTCCATTGGCTCCCATTGACTCCCATTGACTTCCATTTTCGCCGTTTTTTCACCTTTTTTTCCCCAGTTTTTTCTGGATATTCCCAAACTCCTGTAATTTTGGAATTCTGTGACCTCACCTCCCTGCAGCTGAATTTTGGGGTAGTTTGGGGTTGATTTGGGCCATTTTTTCACCTATTTTGGCCATTTTTGGGCCGTTTTTCGCCGTTTTTTCACCGTTTTTTCCCAAATTTTTTCCCGAATTTTTTCTGGAAAAACCCAAAAGTCGGGAATTGTCTCACCTTGCCGAAGCTGCCCTTGCCCAGCACCATCAGGAAGGTGAAATCGCCCAGCTGGGAGCGGCCGCCGCCCCCAGGCTCCGCTTGGGCTCGGTGGGGGAGGGGAGGGGGGCGGGGCCAAGGCTGGGGGCGGGGCCGGGGCCCCTCCGCACTTTCTGCAGGGACAAAATTCCCAAATTATTCCTTTTTTTTTCCCTCATTTTCCCATTTTTAACTTCCCACAATTTTTCCCTTTTCCCCTTTTTTCCTGCCAAATTTTCCCTATTTTTTCCCAATCTTTCCCGCTAAATTTTCCCTATTTTTTCCCTATTTTTCCCCTTTTTTGGGCCTTTTTTCCTGCCAAATTTTCCCTATTTTTCCCAATTTTTCTCCTTTTTCCCCTGCCAATTTTTCCCCATTTTTGCCCTGCCAAATTTTCCATATTTTTCCCCAATTTTTCCCTTTTTCCCTGCTAAATTTGCCCAATTTTTTCCCAATTTTCCCCCATTTTCTCCCTGCCAAGTTTTCCCTATTTTTCCCCTTTTTTCCCTGCCAAATTTTCCCGATTTTTTCCCCGTTTTCCCCCTTTTTTTCTGCCAAATTTCCCCTATTTTTCCCCAATTTTCCCACAATTTCCCCTTTTTTTTGTCCTTTTTTCCTGCCAAATTTTCCCGATTTTTTCCCAATTTTTCCGCAATTTTTCCCCCTTTTTTCCTGCTAAATTTCCCCTATTTTTGCCCAATTTTCCCCATTTTTTCCTGCCAAATTTTCCCTATTTTTTCCATATTTTCCCCCCTTTTTTGGCCGTTTTTCCTGTCAAATTTTCCCCCTTTTTCCCTGCCAAATTTCCCCTATTTTTTCCCAATTTTTCCCCATCCTCTTCCTTTTTTTGGTCTTTTTCCTGCCAAATTTTCCCTATTTTTCCCAATTTTTCCCCTTTTTTCCTGCCAAATTTTCCATATTTTTCCTGCCAAATTTCCCCTATTTTTTCCCAATTTTTCCCGCCAAATTTTCCCTATTTTTCCCCAATTTTTCCCCTTTTTCCCCTTTTTTCCTGCCAAATTTGCCCAATTCTTTCCCAATTTTTCCCCATTTTCCCTGTCAAATTTTCCCTATTTTTTCCCAATTTTCCTGCCAAATTTTCCCCCTTTTTCAGCCTTTTTTCCTGTCAAATTTTCCCATTTTTTCCCCCTTTTTTCCTGCCAAATTTTCCCAATTTTTTCCCTTTTTCCCCTGCCAAATTTTCCCTACTTTTTCCCAATTTTCCCCCTTTTTCCCTTGACAAATTTTCCTATTTTTTCCCCCTTTTTTCCTGCCAAATTTTCCCTATTTTTTCCCAATTTTTCCCCATTTTCCCCGTCAAATTTTCCCTATTTTTCCCCATTTTTCCCCCTTTTTTGGCCTTTTTCCTGCTAAATCTTCCTACTTATTCCCAATTTTCCCCCCTTATTTCCTGCCAAATTTTCCCTATTTTTTCCATATTTTCCCCATTTTTTTGGCCTTTTTTCCTGCCAAATTTTCCCCATTTTCCCCCACTTTTTCCTCCCAAATTCTCCCCTTTTTTTCCCCAATTTTTTCCCATTTTCCCCCCTTTTTTGGCCTTTTTTCCTGCCAAATTTTCCCTATTTTTTCCCAATTTTCCCCCCTTTTTTGGCCTTTTTTCCTGCCAAATTATCCCATTTTTTTCCCATTTTTTCCCATTTTTTCCCAATTTTCCCCCTTTTTTGGCCTTTTTACCTGCCAAATTTTCTGTATTTTTTCCCAATTTTTCCCCATTTTCCCCCTTTTTTCCTGCCAAATTTCCCCTATTTTTTCCCCATTTTCCCCCTTTTTGGCCTTTTTTCCTGCCAATTTTTCCCGCCAAATTTTCCCAATTTTTCCCCCTCTTTCCCCTTTTTTCCTGCCAAATTTTCCCATTTTTTTTCCCAATTTTCTCCCCTTTTTCGGTCTTTTTCCCTGCCAAATTTTCCCGATTTTTTTCCAATTTTTACCCTTTTTTCCTGCCAAATTTCCTCTATTTTTTCCCAATTTTTCCCCGTCAAATTTTTCCTATTTTTCCCCAATTTTCCCTCTTTTTCAGCCTTTTTTCCTGCCAAATTTTCCCATTTTTTTCCCCCTTTTTCGGTCTTTCTTCCAGCCAAATTTGCCCAATTCTTTCCCAATTTTTCCCCTTTTTCCCTGCCAAATTTTCCCGATTTTTTCACAATTTTTTCACAATTTTTCCCCCTTTTTTGACTTTTTTTCCTGCTAAATTTTCCCTACTTATTCCCAATTTTCCCCCCTTTTTTCCTGCCAAATTTTCCCTATTTTTTCCATATTTTCCCCCCTTTTTTGGCCGTTTTTCCTGTGAAATTTTCCCCATTTTTTCTCTGCTAAACTTCCCCTATTTTTTCCCAATTTTTCCCCAAATTTTCCCCTTCTTTGGCCTTTTTTCCTGCCAAATTTTCCCTATTTTTTCCCAATTTTTCCCTTTCCTTTACCTTTTTTCCTCCCTAACCTTTCCCATTTCCCCCTTTAAATTTTGAATTTTTTTTCAATTTTTCCCCAATTTTCCCCCAATTTTTTTCCCTTTTTCCCCTTTAAATTTTGAATTTTTTTTCCATTTTCCCCCAATTTTCCCCATAATTTTCCCCCATTTTTTTCCCCTTTAATTTTGATTTTTTTTTCCATTTTTCCCCATAATTTTCCCCCATTTTTTTCCCTTTTTCCCCTTAAATTTTGATTTCTTTTTCCATTTTTCCCCCAATTTTCCCCATAATTTTCCCCCAATTTTTTTCCCTTTAAATTTTGATTTTTTTTCCATTTTCCCCATAATTTTCCCCCAATTTTTTTCCCTTTTTCCCCTTTAAATTTTGAATTTTTTTTCCATTTTCCCCATAATTTTCCCCCAATTTTTTTCCCTTTTTCCCCTTTAAATTTTGAAATTTTTTTCCATTTTCCCCAATTTTCCCCATAATTTTCCCCCAATTTTTTCCCTTTTTCCCCCTTAAATTTTGATTTCTTTTTCCATTTTTCCCCCAATTTTTTTCCCTTTAAATTTTGATTTTTTTTTCCATTTTCCCCCCAATTTTCCCCCAATTTTTTCCCCTTTTTCCCCTTTAAATTTTGAAATTTTTTTCCATTTTCCCCCAATTTTTTTCCCTTTTTCCCCTTTAAATTTGATTTTTTTTTCCATTTTCCCCATAATTTTCCCCCAATTTTTTCCCTTTTTCCCCTTTAAATTTTGAATTTTTTTTCCATTTTCCCTATAGTTTCCCCCCAATTTTCCCCCAATTTTCTTCCCCTTTAAATTTTGATTTTTTTTTCCATTTTCCCCCATTTTTTTTCCCTTTTTCCCCCTTTAAATTTTGGATTTTTTTTTCCTTTTTCCCCTTTAAATTTTGAATTTTTTTTCCATTTTCCCAATAATTCCCCCCAAATTTTTTTCCTTTTTCCCCATTTTTTCCCCAATTTTACCTCATAAAGCTCCAGCGGATAATTACAAGCCTGGCAAAAAAAAATAAAATTAAAACAACAAAATTTGTGGGAAATTTGGGAATTTTTGGAGGAATTTTAGGAATTTTTTTTTAATTTTAAAATTGATTTTTTTGGATTTTTTGGGGTTTCCAAACCTCGAATTTTGGTCGGAGGCCGCAGTCGTCGGTGTCGGCCACGGGGACGTTGTAATACTCGCCCTCCTCCTGGTTCAGCAGCTTGAACCTGGAAAAATTCCAGAAAATTCCATCAAAATCCCCTAAAAATCCAAAAAAAATTCACATTTTTAACCCCCAAAAAATCCAATTTTTTCCCCCAAAATTCTCAAAAAATTCCATAAAAACTCCCGGAAAATCCAAAAAAAATTCACATTTTTAACCCCCAAAAATTCCAGTTTTTTTCCCCAAAAAAAGCCGCAAAAAATCCCCAAAAATTCCCATAAAACCGAAAATAAAATCACATTTTTACCCCCAAAAAAATCCATTTTTTTCCTCAAAAATCAATTTTTTTTCCTTAAAAAAATCCAATTTTTTACCCAAAAAATCCCCAAAAATTCCCATAAAACTCAAAATAAAATCACATTAAAATTACGTTTTTACCTGCAAAAAATCCAATTTTTTCCCCCAAAAAATCAAATTTTTTTCCTTAAAAATCCAATTTTTTCCCCAAAAAAATCCCCAAAAATTCCCAAAAAATTCCAAAAAATTCCCAAATGCTGGAAATCCCCCAAATTAATTAAACTACTTAAATTTTAATTACCATCCATCGACATGGCCCTTGAGCAGCTCGGCCACGCCGAAGCTCATGGCTCCCATGAAATCCCAAAAAATCCCCCAAAAAATCCTCCCAAAAATAAAAAGTAATTTCCCTAATTCCCCCAAGAAATGCCAAAAAAATTCTAAAAAACCCCAAATAAAATCACGTTTTTACCCCTAAAAAATCCAATTTTTTTTCCTTAAAAATCCAATTTTTCCCCAAAAAATCCCCAAAAATTCCCCAAAAAAATCCCCTAAAATTCCCATAAAACCCAAAATAAAACCACATTAAAATCACATTTTTTACCTGCAAAAAATCCAATTTTTTCCCCCAAAAAATCAAATTTTTTCCTTAAAAAATTCAATTTTTTCCCCAAGAAATCCCTTAAAAATCCCCAAAAAATCCCCAAAAAATTCCCAGAAAAATCCAAAAAAATTCCCAAATGTTGGAAATCCCCCAAATTAATTAAGTTAATTAATTTTTTAATTACCACCCATCGACGTGGCCCTTGAGCAGCTCGGCCACGCCGAAGCTCATGGCTCCCATGAAATCGTTCCGGGACGTTCGGTCCCAATCCCAAACCTCGACCGAGAGGCGCCGCTCCGAGTCCCCGGGCCGGAGGGTGCTGCAATTCCAGAAAATTCCCAAAATTTGGGAAAAATCCAGAGAATTCCCGAAATTTGGGAAAAATCCCGGGAAAATCCACAAAAAATCCGGGAATTTCTGCCTTTTTTCCCCGATTTTTGAGGATTTTTCAGCCAATTTTTCCCATTTTTTAATCCATTTTCTTCCCAACTTTTTGCTTTTTTTGTCCCATTTTCCTCCCAATTTTTCCCCGATTTTTGAGGATTTTTCAGTGAATTTTTCCCGTTTTTTGTCCCATTTTTCTCCCAATTTTTGAGATTTTTCAGCCAATTTTTCCCATTTTTTGTCCCATTTTTCTCCCAATTTTTGAGGATTTTTCAGCCAATTTTTCCCGTTTTTTGTCCCATTTTTCCCCGATTTTTGAGGATTTTTCAGTGAATTTTTCACGTTTTTTGTCCCATTTTTCTCCCAATTTTTCCCTGATTTTTGATGATTTCTCAGTGAATTTTTCGGGTTTTTTTGTCCCATTTTTCCCCAATTTTGAGGATTTTTCAGTGATGTTTTCCCATTTTTGCCCCATCTTTCTCCCAATTTTTCCTCGAATTTTGAGGATTTTTCAGCGAATTTTTCCAGTTTTTTTGTCCCATTTTTCCCCAATTTTTGAGGATTTTTCAGTGAATTTTTCCCATTTTTTGATCCATTTTCTTCCCAATTTTTCCCCGATTTTTGAGGATTTTTCAGCCAATTTTTCTTTCTTTTGTCCCATTTTCTTCCCAATTTTTCCCCGATTTTTGAGGATTTTTCAGCCAATTTTTCGCTTTTTTTGTCCCATTTTTCTCCCAATTTTTCCCTGATTTTTGAGGATTTTTCAGTGAATTTTTCCCTTTCTTTGTCTCATTTTTCTCCCAGGTTTTTCTCCATTTTCCCCTGATTTTTTTCCTTTTTTTTCTGAATTTTCCCCATTTTTTCCTGGATTTTTCCCTGATTTTTTCCTGAATTTTCCCCATTTTTTTCTTGGATTTTTCCCCAGATTTTTTCCCTTCTACTCTGATATTTTCCCCCTGATTTTTCCCAATTTTTTTTCCCTCATTCCCATTTATTTTTCCCAATTTTCCCCCACTTTCCCCCCTTTATTCCTATGGACTTTCTCTCTTTTTTTCCAGTTTTATTCCGAGTTTTTCCCCATTTTTTCCCCGATTTTCCCCCACTTTCCCCCAATTTTTTCCCAATTTTTTTTCCTTCATTCCCATTTATTTTTTCCAGTTTTCCCCCACTTTCCCCCCTTTATTCCTATGGATTTTCTCTCTTTTTTTTCCAATTTTATTCCGATTTTTTCCCCGATTTTCGCCCATTTTTTCCCCATTTTTTCCCCGATTTTCGCCCAATTTTCCCCCAATTTCCCCCCAATTTTTTCCCAATTTTTCCCCAATTTTTTCCCCTCATTCCCATTTATTTTTTCCCGTTTTTTCCCAATTTTTTCCCGTTTTTCTCACAAGAGGAAAGCCTCGTTCCACACCGGGTTCAGCGTCGCCTTCACCGTCCGCGTTTTCTGCTTGGAGACGTTCTTGGGGTCGGGGATCAACTTCAGCTTCACGTAGGGATCCGAGAGCCCGTTGGGATCCATCGGGATCAGGTTCCGGGCCTCGCCCACTGGAAAATTCGGAATTCCGGGAAAAAATTTGGGAAAAAACGGTGAAAAAATGACGAAAATCGGTGGGAAAATGGCGAAAATACGGCAAAAAATGGGGGAAAAATGGAATTTTTTGTGGTTTTTGGGATTGGGATTGGAGGATCAGGGTCTGGGATTCTCCCACTGGAAAATTCCGGAATTCCGGGAAAAAATTTGGGAAAAAATGGTGAAAAAATGACGAAAATCGGTGGGAAAATGGCGAAAATATGGAAAAAAATGGGGAAAAAATGGGGGAAAAATGGAGGAAAAATGGGGGAAAAATGGGATTTTTTTGGGGGATTTTGGGGTCAGGGTCTGGGATTCTCCCACTGGAAAATTCCAGAATTTCAGGAAAAAATTTGGGAAAAAATGGTGAAAAAATGATGAAAATCGGTGGGAAAATGACGAAAATACGGCAAAAAATGGGGAAAAAATGGGATTTTTTGTGGTTTTTGGGATTTAGGATTGGAGGGATTTTGGATCAGGGTCTGGGATTCTCCCACTGGAAAATTCCAGAATTTTCAGGAAAATTTTGGGAAAAAACGGTGAAAAAATGACGAAAATCGGTGGAAAAATGACGAAAATACGGCAAAAAATGGGGGAAAAATGGGAAAAAAATGGGAATTTTTTGGGATTTTTGGGATCAGGGTCTGGGATTCTCCCACTGGAAAAATTCCAGAATTTCAGGAAAAAAATTCCAGGATTTTTGGGGAAAAAATTCCAGAATTTTGGGAAAAAATTGGGAGCAAAACAGTGAAAAAAATTCCGGAATTTTGGTGATTTTTCCTCATTTTTTCCCCATTTTTCATCCGGTTTTCACGGGATTTTTTTCCTGAAAATTCCCAAAATTTTCCCAAGGATTTTTTGGGAATATTTTTGGGATTTTTTGGGAATTTTTTGGGGAATTTTTTGGGGAATTTTTGGGATTTTCCTCCTCAATTTTAATCCAAATTTTTGCGATTTTTCCTCATTTTTTCCCCATTTTTCATCCGATTTTCACGGGGTTTTTTCCCTGACAATCCCCAAAATTTTCCCAAGGATTTTTTGGGAATATTTTTGGAATTTTTTGGGACTTTTTTTGAATTACTTTTGGAATTTTTTTGGGAGCTCCAACCTCAATTTTGAGCTGAATTTTCACGATTTTTCCTCATTTTTTCCTCATTTTTTATCCGATTTTAACGGGGTTTTTTTCCTGACAATTCCCAAAACTTTCCCAAGGATTTTTTGGGAATTTTTTGGGAATTTTTTGGGATTTTTTGGAATTTTATGTGACTTTTTGGGATTTTCCTCCTCAATTTTAATCCAAATTTTCAGGATTTTTACTCATTTTTCATCCGATTTTCACGGGGTTTTTTCCTGAAAATCCCCAAAATTTTCCCAAGGATTTTTTAAGAATATTTTTGGAATTTTTTGGGAATTTTTTGGAATTGTTTTTGGAATTTTTTGGGAGCTCCAACCTCAATTTTAATCCAAATTTTCGTGATTTTTTTCTCATTTTTTCCTCATTTTTTCCCCATTTTTCATCCGATTTTCACGGGGTTTTTTCCCTGACAATTCCCAAAATTTTCCCAAGGATTTTTTGGGAATATTTCTGGGATTTTTGGGGACTTTTTTTGGAATTTTTTGGGAATTTTTTCGGGAATTTTTTGGAATTTTTTTGGGAATTTTTTGGGATTTTCCTTCTTAATTTTAATCCAAATTTTCACGATTTTTCCTCATTTTTTCCTCATTTTTTCCTCATTTTTCATCCGATTTTCACGGGATTTTTTCCCTGACAATTCCCAAAATTTTCCCAAGGATTTTTTGGGAATTTCTTGGGATTTTCCTCCTCAATTTTAATCCAAATTTTCAGGATTTTTCCTCATTTTTTGCTCATTTTTTCCTCTTTTTTCCTCATTTTTCCCTCATTCTTTCCTCATTTTTCATCCGATTTTCACGGGGTTTTTTCCCTGACGATCCCCAAAATTTTCCCAAGGATTTTTTGGGAATATTTTGGGAATTTTGGGTACCTGTGACGTGGAGCTGCTCCCCGGGCAGGGCCTGGATGCGAATCTGGAGGCGCCCCCGGCGCTCGGTGTGATCGACCCCGCACAGGCTGGGGACGCTCTGCACGCAGCGCTTGTGCACGTTCATCTCACAACCTGCCAAAAAATGGGAATTTTGGGAATTTTTTGGGAATTTTTTGGGGTCAAATCGGCGCAAAAATGGAGAAAATCCGATTTTATTTGGATTTTTTGTGGATTTTTCCCCAAAATTTCCACAAACACGACATTTGTGCACGTTCATCTCACAACCTGGAAAAAATGAGAATTTTGGGAATTTTTGGGAATTTTTTGGGAATTTTTTGGGGTCAAATCGGCGCAAAAACGGAGAAAATCCGATTTTATTTGGATTTTTTGTGGATTTTTTTCTCCCCAAAAAAAGGTTGTGCACAAAGGTTGTGCACGTTCATCTCACAACCTGCCAAAATATGGGAATTTTGGGAATTTTTGGGAATTTTTGGAATTTTTAGGGAGTTTTTTGGGGTCAAAATGGCGCAAAAATGGAGAAAATCCGATTTTATTTGGATTTTTGGTGGATTTTTGGTGGATTTTTCCCCAGAAATTTTCACCAATACAACTCTTTTGAACGTTGATCTCACAACCTGGGGAAAAATGGGAATTTTGGGAATTTTTGGGAATTTTTCGGGAATTTTTTGGGGTCAAAATGGAAAAAAAATGGAAAAAATCCGATTTTATTTGGATTTTTGGTGGATTTTTCCCTCAATATTTCCACCAATACAACGTTTTTGCAGGTTCTTCTCACAACCTGCCAAAAAAATGGGAATTTTGGGAATTTTCGGGAATTTTTGGGAATTTTTTGGGAATTTTTTGGGGTCAAAATGGCGCAAAAATGGAGAAAATCCGATTTTATTTGGATTTTTTGTGGATTTTTTCCCCCAAAATTCCCACCAATACAATGGTTGTGCATGTTCATCTCACAACCTGCCAAAAAAATGGGAATTTTGGGAATTTTCGGGAATTTTTTGGGAATTTTTTGGGGTCAAAATGGAAAAAAAACGGAAAAAATCCGATTTTATTTGGATTTTTGGTGGATTTATTTCCCCAAAATCCCCATAACAGAACACTTGTGCACGTTCATCTCACAACCTGCCAAAAAAATGGGAATTTTGGGAATTTTTGGGAATTTTTTGGGAATTTTTTGGGGTCAAAATGGAAAAAAAATGGAAAAAATCCGATTTTATTTGGATTTTTTGTGGATTTATTTCCCCAAAATCCCCATAAACAGAACACTTGTGCACGTTCATCTCACAACCTGGGAAAAATGGGAATTTTGGGAATTTTTGGGAATTTTTTGGGAATTTTTAGGGAGTTTTTTGGGGTCAAAATGGAAAAAAAAATGGAAAAAATCCGATTTTATTTGGATTTTTTTGTGGATTTTTTCCCCTCAAAAAAAAGGTTGTGCACGTTCATCTCACAACCTGGGAAAAAATGAGAATTTTGGGAAAATTCGGGAATTTTTTGGGATTTTTTTTGGGGTCAAATCGGCGCAAAAATGGAGAAAATCCGATTTTATTTGGATTTTTGGTGGATTTTTTCCCCAAAAAAAATGCTTTTGCACGTTCATCTCACAACCTGCCGAAAAATGGGAATTTTGGGAATTTTTGGGAATTTTTTGGGAATTTTTTGGGGTCAAATCGGCGCAAAAATGGAGAAAATCCGATTTTATTTGGATTTTTGGTGGATTTTTGGTGGATTTTTCCCCAGAAATTTCCACCAATACAATGGTTGTGCACGTTCATCTCACAACCTGGGAAAAAAATGGGAATTTGGGAATTTTTGGGAATTTTTAGGGAGTTTTTTGGGGTCAAAATGGAAAAAAAATGGAGAAAATCCGATTTTATTTGGATTTTTTGTGGGTTTTTCCGCAAAAATCCCCCCAAAAATCCCCCAAAAAATTCAAAATAATATCTCCAAAATACCAACCAATAAATTCCCCAAAAATCCTGAAAAATTCAAAATAAAACCCCCAAATATCCTCCAAAAATCCCCAAAATTCCCAAAGATTCACCCAAAAATCCAACTAAAATCCCCCAAAAATTCCCCAAAAATCCTGAAAAATTCAAAATAAAATCCCAAAAATTCCCCCAAAAAATCCACAAAAATCAAAATAAAATCCCCAAATATCCTCCAATAATTCCATCTAAAATCCAGAAAAATTCCCCAAAAATTCAAATAAAATTCCAAAAATTCCCAATAAAATCCCCCAAACCCTCCCAAATTTTTTCCCCATAATTCCCAAATTTTTTCCCCCAAAATTCCCAAATTTCTTTCCCCAAAATTCCCAAATTTTTTCCCCAAAATTCCCAAATAAAACCCCAAAAATTCCCCAATAAAATCCCCCAAAATTCCCCAAAAATTCCCCAATAAAATCCATAAAATCCCTAAAAATCCCAAAAAAATCCTGAAAAATTCAAAATAAAACCCCCAAATATCCTCCAAAAATCCCCCAAAAATTCCCCAAATAAAATCCCAAAAATTCCCCAAAAATTCCCCAAAAAATCCCAAAAATTCAAACTAAAATTCCCCAAAATTTCAAAATAAAATCCCCAAAAAATCCAACTAAAATCCCCAAAAAATTCCCTTAGATCCCCCAAACCCTCCCAAATTTTTTCCCAAAATTCCCAAATTTTTTTCCCAAAATTCCCCAAAAATTCCCAAATAAAATCCCTAAAATCCCCCAAACCCTCCCAATTTTTTTCCCCAAGACCCTCCAAGATTTTCCCAAAAATTCCCAATTTTTTCCCAAAATTCCCAAATTTTTTTTCCCAAAATTCCCAAATTTCTTTCCCAAAAATCCCCCAAAATTTCCAAATAAAATCCCCCAAAATTCCAAATAAAATCCCCCAAACCCTCCCAATTTTTCCCCCCAAAATTACCAAATAAAATCCACAAAAATTCCCAACTAAAATCCCCAAAATTCCCAATTTTTTCCCAAAATTCCCAATAAAATCCCTAAAATCCCCCAAACCCTCCCAAATTTTTTCCCCAAAATTCCCAAATAAAATCCCTAAAATCCCCCAAAATTCCAACTAAAATTCCCCAAAAATCCTGAAAAATTCAAAACAAAATCCCCAAAATTCCCCCAAAAATTCCAACTAAAATCCCCAAATATCCTCCAAAATTCCCCAAAAATTCCAACTAAAATCCCCAAAAATTCCCCAAAAATTCCAAATAAAATCGCCCCAAAATTCCCAAATAAAATCCCTAAAATCCCCCAAAATTCCCAAATAAAATCCCTTAGATCCCCCAAACCCTCCCAAATTTTTCCCCAAAAATTCCAAAATAAAATCCCCCAAAATTCGCCAAAAATTCCAACTAAAATCCCCAAAAATCCCTCAAAAATTCCAACTAAAATCCCCCAAAAAATTCCCCAAAAATTCCAAATAAAATCCCCCAAAACCCTCCCAATTTTTTTCCTCCATAATTCCCAAATTTTTCCCCAAAATTCCCAATTTTTTTCCCCAAAATTCCCCAATAAAAATCCCTAAAATCCCCCAAACCCTCCCAAATTTTTTCCCCATAATTCCCAAATTGTTTTCCCCAAAATTCCCAATTTTTTCCCCCAAAATTCCCAAATTTTTTCCCCAAAATTCCCAAATAAAATCCCTAAAATCCCCCAAACCCTCCCAAATTTTTTCCCCCCAAAATTCCAACTAAAATCCCCAAAAATCCCCAAAAATTCAAAATAAAATCCCCAAAAACTCCCCAAAAAATCCCAAATAAAATCCCAAATAAAATCCCCCAAACCCTCCCAAGTTTTTTCCCCATAATTCCCAAATTGTTTTCCCCAAAATTCCCAATTTTTTTCCCAAAATTATTAAACAAAATCCCCAAAAATTCCCAAATAAAATCCCCAAAAATTTCCCAAAAATTCCCCAATAAAATCCCTAAAATCCCCCAAACCCTCCCAAATTTTTTCCCCAAAATTCCCAAATTTCTTTCCCCAAAAAATCCCAAATAAAATCCAAAAAAATTCCTCTAAACCCCCAAAAAATCCCTTAAAATCCCCAAATCCTCCCAAATTTTTCCCCAAAATTCCAAATTTTCCCCGAATTTCCCAAATTTCTTTCCCCAAATTCCCAAATTATTCCCCCAAAATCCCCCAAAAACTCCAAATAAAATCCCCCAAACCCTCCCAATATTTTCCCCCAAATCCCATTTTTTCCCCAAAATCCCAAATAAAATCCCAAAAACTCCCCAAAAATCCCCAATAAAATACATAAAATCCCCCAAACCCCACCAAAATTTTCCCCCCAAAAATCCCCAATTTTTCTCCAAAATTCCCAAATAAAACCCCAAAATTCCCCAACTTTTCCCCAAAATTCCTTTCCCCATAAAATCCCTAAATCCCCCAAACCCTCCCAATTTTCCCCCCCAAACCCTCCCAAATTTTCCCAAAAATTCCCAATATTTCCCAAATTCCCAATTTTCCCCAAAATCCCAATTTTTCCCCCAAATACCCCCAAAAAATTCCAAATAAAATCCCCCAAAATTCCCAAAAAATTCCAAATAAATCCCCCAAACCCTCCCAAAATTTTCCCCCAAAATTCCCAAATTTCCCCCAAAATTCCCAAATAAAATCCCCAAAAATTCCCCAAACTTTCTCCCCCAAAATTCCCAAATAAAACCCCAAAAATGCTCCAAAAACCCCCAAAAAATCCCCAAAAATCCAACTAAAATCCCAAAATTCCAAATAAAATCCCCAAACCCTCCCAAATTTTTCCCCATAATTCCCAAATTTTTCCCCATAATTCCCAAATAAAACCCCAAAAATTCCCAACTAAAATCCCCAAAAATTCCCAAATAAATCCCCCAAAAATTCCCCAAAAATCCTAAAAAATTCAAAATAAAATCCCCAAATATCCCCCCAAAATCCCAACTAAAACAAAAAAAAAATTCCCTAAAATCCCCAAAATTCCCCCCCAAAAAATCCCCAAAATTCCCCAATAAAATCCCTTAGATCCCCCAAACCCTCCCAAAATTTTTCCCCCAAAATTCCCAAATAAAATCCCCAAATAAAGTCCCCAAAAATCCCCCAACTAAAATCCAAAAAAAATCCCCCAAAATCCCCAAAAATTCCCCAATAAAATCCCTAAAATGCCAAAAAATTCCCCATAAATTCCAACAAAAATCCCCAAAAATTCCAACTAAAATCCCTAAAAATCCCCAAAAAATCCTGAAAAATTCAAAATAAAATCCCCAAATATTCAAAATAAAACCCCAAAAATTCCCCAAAAATCCCAAATAAAATCCCCAAACCCTCCCAAATTTTTTCCCCATAATTCCCAATTTTTTTCCCCAAAATTCCCAAATTTTTTCCCCAAAATTCCCCATTTTTTTCCCCAAAAATTCCCAAATAAAACCCCAAAAATTCTCCAAAAATCCCCAAAAAATCCCCAAAAATTCCAACTAAAATCCCCAAAAAATTCCCTAAAATCCCCCAAACCCTCCTAATTTTTTCCCCAAACCCTCCCAAAATTTTCCCAAAAATTCCCAATTTTTTCCCAAAATTCCCAAATATATTTCCCAAAAATTCCCAAATAAAATCCCCAAAAATTCCCAAATAAAATCCCCAAAAATTCCCCAAAAATGACCAAAAATTCCAAATAAAATCCCCCAAAATTCCAAATAAAATCCCCCAAACCCTCCCAATTTTTTCCCCAATCTTCCCAAATTTTTCCCCATAATTCCCAAATTTTTTCCCCAAAATTCCCAAATAAAATCCCCAAAAATCCCCAAATAAAATCCCTAAAATCCCCCAAAATTCAAACTAAAATCCCCCAAAAATTCCAAAAAAATCCTGAAAAATTCAAAATAAAATCCCCAAAAAATCCCCAAAAATTCCCCAATAAAATCCCTAAAATCCCCCAAAATTCCCCCCCAAAAAATCCTGAAAAATTCAAAATAAAATCCCCAAAATTCCCCAAAAAACCCCAAAAATTCCCCAATAAAATCCCTAAAATCCCCTAAACCCTCCCAAATTTCTTCCCCAAAATTCCCAAATTTTTTTTCCCAAAATTCCCAAATAAAATCCCTAAAAATCCCCCAAACCCTCCCAATTTTTTTCCCAAAAATTCCCCAATAAAATCCCTTAGTACCTCCAAACCCTCCCAAACTTTTTCCCCAAAATTCCCAATTTTTTCCCAAAATTCCCGAATTTTTTCCCCAAAATTCCCGAATTTCTTTCCCCAAAAATCCCCCAAAAATTCCAACTAAAATCCCCAAAAATTCCCCAAAAATTCAAAATAAAATTCCCAAATATCCTCCAAAATCCCCCAAAAATTCCCAAATAAAATCCCAAAAATTCCCCAAAAAATCAAAATAAAATCCCCAAAATTCCCACAAAAAACCCCCCCAAAATTCCCACTAAAATCCCCAAAAGTTCCCAACTAAAATCCCCCAAAATTCCCAAATTTTCCCCAAAAATCCCAACTAAAATCCCAAAAATTCCCCAAAAATCCAAACTAAAATCCCAAAAATTCCCAAAAAATTCAAAATAAAATCCCCAAATTCCTCAAAAAAATCCCCAAAAATTCAAAATAAAATCCCCAAATATCCTCCAAAAATTCCATCTAAAATCCAAAAAAAATTCCCCAAAAATTCAAAATAAAACCCCAAAAATTTCCAAATAAAATCCCCAAAAATTCCCTAAAATCCCCCAAACCATCCCAAATTTTTCCCCATAATTCCCAAATTTTTCCCCCATAATTCCCAATTTTTTCCCCAAAATTCCCAAATTTCTTTCCCAAAAATCCACCAAAATTTCCAAATAAAATCCCCCAAAATTCCAAATAAAATCCCCCAAACCCTCCCAATTTTTCCCCCCAAAAATTCCCAACTAAAATCCCTAAAAATTCCCAAAAATTCCAACTAAAATCCCCAAAAAATCCTGAAAAATTCAATATAAAATCCCCAAATATCCTCCAATAATCCCCAAAAATTCCCCCAAAAAATCCTGAAAAATTTAAAATAAAACCCCCAAATATTCAAAATAAAATCCCCAAAGTTCCCCAAAAAAATCCCCAAAAATTCCAAATAAAATCCCCAAAAAATCCCCAAAAATTCCAAATAAAATCCCCCAAACCCTCCCAAATTTTTTCCCCAAAATCCCCAAATTTTTTCCCCCAAAATTCCCAATTCTTTTCCCCCAAAATTCCCAATTTTTTCCCCAAAATTCCCAATTTTTTCCCCAAAAATCCCCAAAAATTCCCCAAAAAATCCCCAAAAATCCCAACTAAAATCCCCAAAAAATTCCCTAAAATCCCCCAAACCCTCCCAAACTTTTCCCCCATAATTCCCAAATTTTTTCCCCATAATTCCCAAAATTTTTTCCCCAAAATTCCCAAATTTTTTCCCCAAAATTCCCCAATAAAATCCCTAAAATCCCCCAAACCCTCCCAAATTTTTTCCCCAAAATTCCCAAATAAAATCCCTAAAATCCCCCAAAATTCCAACTAAAATTCCCCAAAAATCCTGAAAAATTCAAAACAAAATCCCAAAATTCCCCCAAAAATTCCAACTAAAATCCCCAAATATCCTCCAAAATTCCCCAAAAATTCCAACTAAAATCCCCAAAAATTCCCCCAAAAATTCCAAATAAAATCGCCCAAAATTCCCAAATAAAATCCCTAAAATCCCCAAAATTCCCAAATAAAATCCCTTAGATCTCCCAAACCCTCCCAAATTTTTCCCCAAAATTTCCCAAATAAAATCCCCAAAATTTCCCAAAAATTATCCAAAAATCCTGAAAATTCAAAATAAAATCCCCAAAATTCCCCAAAAAAATCCCCCAAAAAATCAAAAAAAAAATTCCCCAAAAATTCCCCCCAAAAAATCCCCAAAGATTCCCCCAAAATCCTGAAAAATTCAAAATAAAACCCCCCAAATATTCAAAATAAAATCCCAAAATTCCCCACTAAAATCCCCAAAAATTCCAAATAAAATCCCCCAAAATTCCCCAAAAAATCCCAAATAAAATCCCCCAAAATTCCAAATTTTTCCCCATAATTCCCAAATTTTTCCCCCCAAAATTCCCAAATTTTTCCCCCAAAATTCCCAAATTTTTTCCCCCAAAATTCCCAATTTTCCCACTCACAGGAGCACTTCATGCCCTGGTGCACGAGGCCGTAGAGGCAGCGAGCCGCAGTGGTCGCAGAAGGTGGGGCTGCTGTAGCTGTGAACCTTGAACTTGTGCTTGTTCCGAGGATCCTGCACATTTGGGGACAATTCCAGGGATTTTGGGAAAAATTCCCAAAAATTTGGGCAAAAAAATGGGAATTTTTGGTGAAAAAATGACGATTTTATGTCAAAAAATGAGGATTTTACATGAAAAAATGGAGATTTTATGTCAAAAAATGGAGATTTTTTGGGTGACATTTTGGCATTTAAAGGGTTAAAATGGTCCTGGGATTTTGGGCAAAATTCCCAAAAATTTGGGCAAAAAATTTGGGAATTTTAGGGAAAAAATTGGGAATTTTTCAGGTGAAAATTGGAGATTTTTGGGCTGCTGTAGCTGTGAACCTTGAACTTGTGCTTGTTCCGGGGGTCCTGCGGATTTGGGGACAATTCCAGGGATTTTGGGAAAAATTCCCAAAATTTGGGTGAAAAAATGGAGATTTTACGTGAAAAAATGGAGATTTTATGTGAAAAAAATGACGATTTTATGTCAAAAAAAGGAAATTTTACGTGAAAAATTGGAGATTTTTTTGGGTGGAATTTTGGCATTTAAAGGGTTAAAATGGTCCCTGGGATTTTGGGGGAGAATTCCCAAAATTTTGGGAAAAAAAATGGAGAATTTTGGTGAAAAAATGAGGATTTTATGTCAAAAAATGGAGATTTTATGTGAAAAAATGGAGATTTTTTGGGGTGAAATTTTGGCATTTAAAGGGTGAAAATGGCCCTGGAATTTTAGGAAAAAAATTGGGAATTTTTCCCAAAATTCTGAGTGAAAAAATGGAGAATTTTGGTGAAAAAATGGGGATTTTATGTCAAAAAATGGAGATTTTACATGAAAAAATGGAGATTTTTTGGGTAGAATTTTGGCATTTAAAGGGTTAAAATGGTCCTGGGATTTTGGGAAAAATTCCCAGAAATTTGGACAAAAAAATTGGGAATTTTTCCCAAAATTCTGAGTGAAAAAATGGAGATTTTTGGCGAAAAAATGGAGATTTTATGTCAAAAAAAAGGAAATTTTACGTGAAAAATTGGAGATTTTTTGGATGAAATTTTTGGCATTTAAAGGGTTAAAATGGTCCTGGGATTTTAGGAAAAATTCCCAAAATTTTGGGAAAAAAAAATGGACAATTTTGGTGAAAAAATGACGATTTTATGTCAAAAAATGAGGATTTTAGGGGCAAAAATGTCAATTTTAAAGGGAAAAAAGGAGATTTTTTGGGGGGGAATTTTGGCATTGAAAGGGTTAAAATGGTCCTGGAATTTTAGGAAAAAACTTGGGAATTTTTCCCAAAATTCTGAGTGAAAAAATGGAGAATTTTGGTGAAAAAATGGAGATTTTATGTCAAAAAATGGAGATTTTATGTAAAAAAAAATTCGAGTTTTTTTGGTGGAATTTTGGGATTTAAAGGGTTAAAATGGTCCTGGGATTTTGGGCAAAATTCCCAAAATTTTGGGGCGAAAAAATTGAAATTTTTGGTGAAGAAATAGAGATTTTATGTGAAAAATTTGAGATTTTTTTGGGTGACATTTTGGCATTTAAAGGGTTAAAATGGTCCTGGGATTTTGGGAAAAATCCCCAAAATTTCAAGTGAAAAATGGAAATTTTTGGTGAAAAAATGACGATTTTATGTCAAAAAATGAGGGTTTTACATGAAAAATTGGAGATTTTTTTGGGGGGACATTTTGGCATTTAAAGGGTTTAAAATGGTCCTGGGATTTTGGGCAAAATTCCCAAAATTTTGGGCCAAAAAATTGGGAATTTTTCCCAAAATTTTGAGTGAAAAAATGGAGATTTTATGTCAAAAAATGAGGATTTTACATGAAAAATTGGAGATTTTTTGGGGTGGAATTTTGGCATTTAAAGGGTTAAAAAGGTCCTGGGATTTTGGGGAGAATTCCCAGAAATTTGGGAAAAAAATTTGGGAATTTTAGGAAAAAAAATTGGGAATTTTTCCCCAAAATTCTGAGTGAAAAAATGAGGATTTTAGGGGGCAAAAATGTCAATTTTAAAGGGAAAAAAGGAGATTTTATTGGGTAGAATTTTGGCATTTAAAGGGTTAAAATGGTCCTGGAATTTTGGGCAAAATTCCCAAAATTTTGAGTGAAAAAAATGGAGAATTTTGGTGAAAAAATGACGATTTTATGTCAAAAATTGAAGATTTTACATGAAAAAATGGAGATTTTTTTGGGTGAAATTTTGGCATTCAAAGGGTTAAAATGGTCCTGGAATTTTGGGGAGAATTCCCAAAATTTGGGCAAAAAAATAGGGAATTTTTCCCAAAATTCTGGGTGAAAAAATGAGGATTTTACACAAAAAATGGAGGTTTTTTTTGGTGAAATTTTGGGGAGAATTCCCAGAAATTTGGGCAAAAAATTTGGGAATTTTGGGGAAAAAAATTGGGAATTTTTCCCAAAATTCTGGGTGAAAAAAATGAGGATTTTACACAAAAAAATTGAGATTTTACATGGAAAATTGGTGAAATTTTGGTATTTAAAGTGTTAAAACGGCTGAATTTGGAGGTCTTGAATTTTGGGGAGAATTCCCAAAAATTTGGGCGAAAAATTTGGGAATTTTAGGGAAAAAAATTGGGAATTTTTCCCAAAATTCTGAGTGAAAAAATGAGGATTTTAGGGGCAAAAATGTCAATTTTAAAGGGAAAAAAGGAGATTTTATTGGGTGAAATTTTGGCATTGAAAGGGTTAAAACGGTCCTGGGATTTTGGGGAGAATTCCCAGAAATTTGGGCAAAAAATTTGGGAATTTTAGGGAAAAAAATTGGGAATTTTCCAGGTGAAAATTGGGGATTTTGGGTCCTGTGAACCTTGAACTTGTGCTTGTTCCGGGGGTCCTGGGAATTTGGGGACAATTCCAGGGATTTTGGGAAAAATTCCGAAAATTTTGGTGAAAAAACGACGATTTTATGTCAAAAAATGGAGATTTTACATGAAAAAAATGAGGATTTTACGTGAAAAATTGGAGATTTTTTTGGGTGACATTTTGGCATTTAAAGGGTTAAAATGGTCCTGGGATTTTGGGGAGAATTCCCAAGATTTCGAGCGAAAAAATTGGGAATTTTGAGAGAATTTGGGGGTAATTTTGGGATTTTTTTGATTTTTAAGGAGAATTCTGGGACAAATTTAGGGTGGATTTTGGGGGCAATTGTGAGGGAATTTTGAGAGAATTTGGTGGTAATTTTGGGATTTTTTTTGGGTGATTTGGGGGAATTTTTTGGGATTTTTAGGGGAAATTTTGGGGGGAATTTTAGGATTTTTTGGGATTTTTAGGGGGAATTTTGGGGGAATTTTAGGATTTTTTTTGGGATTTTTAGGGGGAATTTTGGGGGGAATTTTAGGATTTTTTTGGGATTTTTAGGGGGATTTTTGGGGGGAATTTTAGGATTTTTTTGGGATTTTTAGGGGGAATTTTTTGGGATTTTTAGGGGGAATTTTTTGGGATTTTTAGGGGGAATTTTGGGGGGAATTTTAGGATTTTTTTGGGGGATTTTTAGGGGGGAATTTTTTGGGATTTTTTTGGGGTGATTTTAGGAAATTCAAGGGGAATTTTGGGGGGAATTTTTGTGATTTTGGGAGGAATTTTTGAGAGAATTTGGGGGAATTTTGGTGAATTTTTTTTGATTTTTAAGGAGAATTATGGGACAAATTTAGGGTGGATTTTGGGGGCAATTGTGAGGGAATTTTGAGAGAATTTGGGGGTAATTTTGGGATTTTCTTTGGGGTGATTTGGGGGAATTTTTTGGGATTTTTAGGGGAAATTTTGGGGGGAATTTTAGGATTTTTTTGGGATTTTTAGGGGGAATTTTTTGGATTTTTAGGGGGAATTTTGGGGGGAATTTTAGGATTTTTTTGGGGATTTTTAGGGGGAATTTTTTGGGATTTTTAGGGGGATTTTTTTGAGGTGATTTTAGGAAATTCAGGTGGAATTTTGGGGGGAATTTTGGGATTTTTTTGGGGATTTTTAGGGGGAATTTTTGGGATTTTTTGAGGTGATTTTAGGAAATTTAAGGGGAATTTTTGTGATTTTGGGAGGAATTTTTGAGAGAATTTGGGGGGAATTTTGGGATTTTTAGGGGGATTTTTTTGGGGTGATTTTAGGGAAATTCAAGGGGAATTTTGGAGGGAATTTTTGTGATTTTGGGAGAAATTTTGGAGGGAATTTGGGGGGAATTTTGGGATTTTTGGGGGGAATTTTGGGATTTTTTTGGAATTTTTTGGGGGGAATTTTTTGGGATTTTTTGAGGTGATTTTAGGAAATTCAAGGGGAATTTTGAGGGGAATTTTTGTGATTTTGGAGGAATTTTGAGGGAATTTTGGGGGATTTTGGGACAAATTTCGGGTGGATTTTGGGGGGAATTGGGAGGGAATATTGACAGAATTTGGGGGTAATTTTGGGATTTTTAGGGGGAATTTTTTGTGATTTTGGGAGGATTTTTTTGGGGTGATTTTAGGAAATTCAAGGGGAATTTTGGGAGGAATTTTTGAGAAAATTTTGGGGGGAATATTGGGATTTTTTGGGATTTTTAGGGGAATTTTTTTTTATTTTTAGGGGGATTTTTTTGGGGTGATTTTAGGAAATTTAAGGGGAATTTTGGGGGGAATTTTTGTGATTTTGGGAGAAATTTTTGAGAGAATTTGGGGGGAATTTTGGGATATTTTTGGGGGATTTTTAGGGGGATTTTTTTGGGATTTTTAGGGGGAATTTTTTGGGATTTTTAGGGGGAATTTTGGGGGGAATTTTGGGATTTTTTTGGGATTTTTAGGGGGAATTTTTTGGGATATTTTTGAGGTGATTTTAGGAAATTTAAGGGGAATTTTGGAGGAAATTTTTGTGATTTTGGGAGGAATTTTTGAGAGAATTTTGGGGGGAATTTTGGGATTTTTTTGGGATTTTTTGGGGGAATTTTTTTGGAATTTTAGGGGGATTTTTTTGAGATAATTTTAGGAAATTGAAGGGGAATTTTTGTGATTTTGGGAGGATTTTTTGAGAGAATTTGGGGGGGATTTTGGGATTTTTGGGGGGAATTTTTTGGATTTTTAGGGGGATTTTTTTGAGGTGATTTTAGGAAATTCAGGGGGAATTTTTGTGATTATGGGAGGAATTTTGGAGGGAATTTTGGGGGATTTTGGGATTTTTTGGGGATTTTTTGGGGGAATTTTTTTTGATTTTTAGGGGGAATTTTTTGGGGTGATTTTAGGAAATTCAAGGGGAATTTTGGGGGGAATTTTGGGATTTTGGGAGGAATTTTGAGGGGATTTTGGGACAAATTTAGAGTGGATTTTGGGGGAATTGTGGGAGAATTTGGGGGTAATTTTGGGATTTTTTGGGGGATTTTTTTTTTTTATTTTTAGGGGGATTTTTTTGGGGTGGTTTTAGGAAATTCAAGGGGAATTTTGGGGGGAATTTTGTGTTTTTGGGAGGAATTTTGGGGGATTTTGGGACTCACGTCAGTCTGGGGTCCCTTCCCGGCCCCGGGACATTCGAAGGTGACGAATTCGTGGCAGCGCTTGTGAACCACAAAGCTGCAAACTGGACACAAAAAAAGGGTTAAAAATGCCCAAAAATTCCCAAAATTCACCCCAAATTCCACCCAAAACCTCCCAAAAATTGAGCCCAAAATTCCACCCCAAAATCACAAAAATTGCCCTCAAAATTCCTAAAAAAACCTCAAAATTCACCCCAAAATTCACCCAGAATTTCCCCAAAATGCCCAAAATTCCCCCCAAATTATCCCCAAATTATCCCCAAAACCTCCCAAAAAATGAACCCAAAATTCCACCCCAAATCACAAAAATCGCCCTCAAAATTCCTAAAAAAAACCCTCAAAATTCACCCCAAAAATCCCTCAAAATTCCCCCAAAATTGCCCAAAATTCCTCCCAAAATTCCACCCAAAATTCCCCCTAAAATTCCCCCCAAAATTCCCCTAAAATGTCCCAAAACTTCCCCTGAAAATTCCCCAAATTTCACACAAAAATCCATTTAAAATTCTCAATTTCCACCCAAAAATATTCCCAAAATTCCCCCCAAATTATCCCCAAATTCCACCCAAAACTTCCCAAAAATTGAACCCAAAATTCCATCCAAAATCACAAAAATTGCTCTCAAAATTCCTAAAAAAACCCTCAAAATTCCCCCAAAATTGCCCAAAATTCCACCCAAAATTCACCCTAAAATTCCCTCAAAATTCCCCTAAAAAAGTCCCAAAACTTCCCCTGAAAATTCCCCAAATTTCACACAAAAATCCACTTCAAATTCCCAATTTTCCCACCCAATCCCCAACCCTTCCCCCCTCCACCCAAAAATATTCCAAAATTCCCCCCAAATTCCACCCAAAACTTCCCAAAAAATGAACCCAAAATTCCACCCCAAAATCACAAAAATTGCCCTCAAAATTCCTAAAAAAAAACTCAAAATTCACCCCAAAATTCCCCCAAAATTCCCGAAATTCCACCCAAAATTCACCCTAAAATTCCCTCAAAATTCCCCTAAAATGTCCCAAAACTTCCCCTGAAAATTCCCCAAATTTCACACAAAAATCCATTTAAAATTCTCAATTTACACCCAAAAATATTCCCAAAATTCTCTCAAAATTCACGAAATTCCCCCCAAAATTCCCAAAATCTTCCCCAGGACCCCAAATTTCCCCCAAAATCTTCCTCAAATCCCAAATTTTCCCCAAATTCTCCCCAAAACCCCCAAAAATTCCCAAAATTCCCAAATTTGGGGCCTTTGGGATTTGGAGTGGGCGTGGCCTGGGGGATGATTGACAGGATCCGCGTTGCCATTTGGGGGAAATTTGGGGAAATTTTGGGAGGATTTTGGGGAATTTTGGGTGGAAAATTTGGGGATTTTGGGGGGAAATTTTGGGGATTTTTGGGAGGATTTTTGGGGGATTTGGGGGATTTTTTGGGGGGATTTGGGGGGAAATTTGGGGTAATTTTGGGGAGGATTTGGGGGAATTTTGGGTGGAAAACTTGGGGATTTTTGGGGGGATTTTGGGGGGGATTTTTGTGGGGGATTTTGGGTGGAAAATTTGGGGATTTTGGGAGGATTTTTGGGGGGGTTTTGGGGATTTTTGGGGGTTTTTGGGGGCAATTTTTGGAAAAAAATTGGGGATTTTTGGGGGGAATTTGGGGGGAAATTTGGGGGGATTTTGGAGGAATTTGGGGAGGATTTGGGGGAATTTTGGGTGGAAAATTTGGGGATTTTGGGGGGAATTTTGGGGATTTTGGGGGGATTTTGGAGGAATTTGGGGAGGATTATGGGGAATTTTGGTTGCAAAATTTGGAGATTTTGGAGGAATTTGGGGAGGATTTTGGGGCAATTTTGGGTGGAAAAATTTGGGGATTTTGGGGGGAATTTTTGGGGATTTTTGGGGGGAATTTTGGGAGGATTTTGGGGCAATTTTGGGTGGAAAATTTGGGGATTTTTGGGGGGAAAATTTGGGGATTTTGGGGGGTAATTTTGGGGAATTTTGGGAGAACTTTTGGGGGGATTTTGAGGATTTTTGGGGAATTTTGGGGGAAACTTTTGGGAAATTTGGGGGATTTTGGAGGAATTTTGGGTGGAAACTTGGGGATTTTTGGGGGGATTTTGGAGGAATTTGGGGGATTTTGGGGGGAATTTTTTGGATTTTGGGAGGATTTTGGGGGGATTTTGGGGGGAAATTTGGGGGGATTTGGGGGGAATTTTGGGTGGAAAATTTGGGGACTTTTGGGGGAATTTTGAGGGGATTTTGGGGGTATTTTGGAGGAATTTGGGGAGGATTTGGGGGAATTTTGGGTGGAAAATTTGGGGATTTTGGGGGGGAATTTTGGGGATTTTGGGGGAATTTTTGGGGATTTGGGGGGAGTTTTGGGGAATTTTGGGGGGAATTTTGGGGATTATTGGGGGGATTTGGGGGGAAATTTGGGGTAATTTTGGGGGGATTTGGGGGAACCTTGGGTGGAAAATTTGGGGATTTTGGGGGAATTTTGGAGGAATTTGAGGAAGAAATTGGGGTAATTTTGGGGAGGATTTGGGGGAACTTTGGGTGGAAAATTTGGGGGAATTTTGGGTGGAAATTTGGGGTAATTTTGGGGAGGATTTGGGGGAATTTTGGGTGGAACATTTGGGGATTTTTGGAAAAATTTTAGGGATTTTTGGGGGGATTTTGGAGGAATTTGGGGAGGATTTTGAGGAATTTTGGGTGGAAAATTTGGGAATTTTTGGGGGAATTTTGGGGATTTTTGGGGGGATTTTGGAGGAATTTGGGGAGGATTTTGGGGTAATTTTGGGTGGAAAATTTGGGGATTTGGGGGGGAATTTTTGGGGATTTTGGGAGGATTTTTGGGGGGTTTTGGGGATTTTTGGGGGGGAAATTTGGGGTAATTTTGGGAGGATTTGGGGGAATTTTGGGTGGAAAATTTGGGGATTTTGGGGGAATTTTTGGGGGGATTTTGGAGGAATTTGAGGAGGAAATTGGGGTAATTTTGGGGAGGATTTTGGGAAGTTTGGGGGGAATTTTTGGGAAAATTTGGGGTAATTTTAGGGGGAATTTTGGGTAGAAAATTTGGGGATTTTGGGGGGAAATTTTTGGAAAAATTTTGAGGATTTTTAGGGGGATTTTGGAGGAATTTGGGAGGATTTTGGGGCAATTTTGGGTGGAAAATTTGGGGATTTTTGGGGGAAATTTTTGAAAATTTTGGGGAGTTCTGGGGGGATTTTTGGGGAGATTTTGGGGGATTTTGGGTGGAAAATTTGGGGAATTCTGAGGATTTTTGGGGGGATTTTGGGGAATTTTGGGTGGAAAATTTGGGGATTTTGGGGGGAATTTTTGGAGGAATTTTGGGGGATTTTGGGGATTTTTGGGGGGAATTTTGGGGGAAATTTGGGGAGGATTTGGAGGAATTTTGGGTGGAAAATTTGGGGGATTTGGGGCGAATTTTGGGGAATTTTTGGGGTAATTTTGGGGGGTTTTGGGAACTTTGGGTGGAAAATTTGGGGATTTTGGGGAGAATTTTTGGGGATTTTGGGGGGAATTTTTGGGGGGCTCTGGGGGGGATTTTGGAGGAATTTGGGAGGATTTTGGGCTAATTTTGGGGATTTTTTGGGAATTTGGGAGAAATTTTGCGGGGAAGTTTTGGGGGAATTTTTGGGGAATTTTGGGGGATTTTGGAGGAATTTGGGGAGGATTTTGGGGCAATTTTGGGTGGAAAATTTGGGGATTTTTGGGGAAATTTTTGGAAAAATTTTGGGGAGTTCTGGGGGGATTTTTGGGAGATTTTGGGGGATTTTGGGTGGAAAATTTGGGGAATTCTGAGGATTTTTGGGGGATTTTGGGGAATTTTGGGTGGAAAATTGGGGATTTTGGGGGAATTTTGGGATTTTTGGGGGATTTGGGGGAATTTTTGGGCGAAATTTGGGGAGGATTTTGGGGCAATTTTGGGTGGAAAATTTGGGGATTTTGGGGGAATTTTTGGGGAAATTTTGGGGGGATTTTGGGGTAATTTTGGGGAGGAAATTGGGGGAATTTTGGGGAGGATTTGGGGGAATTTTGGGTGGAAAATTTGGGGAATTTTTGGGGAATTTTGGGGGAATTTTTTTGAGGAATATTGGGGGAATTTTGGGTGGAAAATTTGGGGATTTTTGGGAAAATTTTAGGGATTTTTGGGGGGATTTTGGGGAAATTTTTGGGGTAATTTTGGGGGGCCTTAGGGGAATTTTGGGTGGAAAATTTGCGGATTTTGCGGGGAAGTTTGGGGGATTTTAGGGGAAATTTTTGGGGGGATTTTGGGGGGATTTTGGAGGAATTTGCGGAGGATTTTGGGCTAATTTTGGGGATTTTTTGGGGAATTTTGGGAGGAATTTTGCGGGGAAGTTTTGGGGATTTTGGGGGGGAATTTTTAGGGGGGATTTGGGAGGATTTGAGGGAATTTTGGGAGGGTTTTGGGGTAATTCTGGGGGGTTTTTGGGGTAATTTTGGGGGTCTCTGGGGTGTCTCACCCATGCACTGCAGGCCCTGTTTGCCAATGCCCCTGCAGGGAGAGAACAGAGAGGCGGCGTCACAGCTGGGCACAGCTGGGGCACACCTGGGCACACCTGGGCACAGCTGGACACACCTGGAGTATCCCTAACACACCTGGGGGCACACCTGGGGTCATCTGAGGTCCCCAGGTGTGCCCAGGTGTGACACAGCTGTATCCCAGGTGTGCCCAGGTGTGCCCCAGGTGTGTCCCACATGTCCCCAGGTGTGCCCAGGTGTGACACAGCTGTACCCAGCTGTGCCCAGGTGTGCCCAGGTGTGTCACACACGTGCCCAGGTGTGTCACTGCCCAGCTGCAGTCGGTGCAGTGGCTGCAGAAGGTCGGCTGTTTGAAGAACCCCCCATGACACACCTGTGCCATTGCCCCCAGGTGTGACACAGCTGTACCCAGCTGTACCCAGGTGTGTCACACACGTGCCCAGGTGTGTCACACACGTGCCCAGGTGTGTCACACACGTGCCCAGATGTGTCAGGAGTATCCCAGGTGTGTCAGGAGTATCCCAGGTGTGTCAGTGACCAGCTGCAGTCGGTGCAGTGGCTGCAGAAGGTTCGGTTCCTTGAGGAACCCCCCATGTTTGATGTACCCAGGTGTGCCCAGGTGTGTCACACATTACCCAGGTGTGCCCAGGTGTGCCCAGGTGTGCCCCAGGTGCCCCCAGGTGTGCCCAGGTGCCCCCAGGTGTGCCCAGGTGTGCCCAGGTGTGCCCAGGTGTGCCCAGGTGTGTCACACACGTGCCCAGGTGTGCCCAGGTGTGTCACACACGTGCCCAGGTGTGCCCAGGTGTGTCACTGACCAGATGAAGTCGGTGCAGTGGCTGCAGAAGGTCGGCTGTTTGAATGTTTGATGTACCCAGCTGTACCCAGGTGTGTTCCCAGGTGTGCCCAGGTGTGCCCAGGTGTGCCCCAGGTGTGTCACACACGTGCCCAGCTGTGCCCAGGTGTGTCAGGAGTATCCCAGGTGTACCCAGGTGTGTCACTGACCAGCTGCAGTCGGTGCAGTGGCTGCAGAAGGTCGGCTGTTTGAATGTTTGATGTGCCCAGGTGTGTCCCAGGTGTGTCCCCACATTACCCAGGTGTGCCCCAGCTGTATCCAGGTGTGCCCAGGTGTGCCCAGGTGTGTCCCAGCTGTACCCAGCTGTACCCAGGTGTGCCCAGGTGTGCCCAGGTGTGTCACTGACCAGCTGCAGTCGGTGCAGTGGCTGCAGAAGGTCGGCTGTTTGAATGTTTGATGTGCCCAGGTGTACCCAGGTGTGCCCAGGTGTACCCAGGTGTGACACAGCTGTACCCAGGTGTGCCCAGGTGTGCCCCACACGTGCCCAGGTGTGCCCAGGTGTGTCACTGACCAGCTGCAGTCGGTGCAGTGGCTGCAGAAGGTCGGCTGTTTGAAGAACCCCCCATGTTTGATGTGCCCAGCTGTACCCAGGTGTGCCCAGGTGTGTCCCACATTACCCAGGTGTACCCAGGTGTACCCAGCTGTACCCAGGTGTGCCCCAGCTGTGCCCAGGTGTGCCCAGGTGTGTCACTGACCAGCTGCAGTCGGTGCAGTGGCTGCAGAAGGTCGGCTGTTTGAATGTTTGATGTGCCCAGGTGTGTCCCACATTACCCAGGTGTGTCCCAGGTGTGCCCAGGTGTGTCCCAGGTGTGCCCAGGTGTGTCCCACACATGCCCAGGTGTGCCCAGGTGCCCCCAGGTGTGTCACTGACCAGATGAAGTCGGTGCAGTGGCTGCAGAAGGTCGGCTGTTTGAATGTTTGATGTACCCAGCTGTACCCAGGTGTGTCCCAGGTGTGTCCCACACATGCCCAGGTGCCCCCAGGTGTGCCCAGGTGTGTCACACATTACCCAGGTGCCCCCAGGTGTACCCAGGTGTGCCCAGGTGTGCCCAGGTGTGTCACACACGTGCCCAGGTGTGCCCAGGTGTGTCACTGCCCAGCTGCAGTCGGTGCAGTGGCTGCACAAGGTCGGCTGTTTGAAGAACCCCCCATGACACACCTGTGCCATTGCCCCCAGGTGTGACACAGCTGTACCCAGGTGTGCCCAGCTGTACCCAGGTGCCCCCAGGTGTGCCCAGGTGTGCCCAGGTGTGCCCCCAGGTGTGTCCCACACGTGCCCAGGTGTGCCCAGGTGTGCCCAGGTGTGTCACTGACCAGATGAAGTCGGTGCAGTGGCTGCAGAAGGTCGGCTGTTTGAGGAATCCCCCATGTTTGATGTGCCCAGGTGTGCCCAGCTGTACCCAGGTGTGTCCCACATTACCCAGGTGTGCCCAGGTGTGTCCCACACGTGCCCAGGTGTGCCCAGGTGTGCCCAGGTGTGTCACTGACCAGATGAAGTCGGTGCAGTGGCTGCAGAAGGTCGGCTGTTTGAAGAACCCCCCATGACACACCTGTCCCATTGCCCCCAGGTGTGACACAGCTGTACCCAGGTGTGCCCCAGGTGTGTCACACACGTGCCCAGCTGTGCCCAGGTGCCCCCAGCTGTGCCCAGGTGTGTCACACACGTGCCCAGGTGTGCCCAGGTGCCCCCAGGTGTGTCACACACGTGCCCAGGTGTGTCACACACGTGCCCAGGTGTGTCACACACATGCCCAGGTGTGTCACACATTACCCAGGTGTGCCCAGGTGTGTCCCACACGTGCCCAGGTGTGCCCAGGTGCCCCCAGGTGTGTCACACACGTGCCCAGGTGTGTCACTGACCAGCTGCAGTCGGTGCAGTGGCTGCAGAAGGTTCGGTTCCTTGAGGAACCCCCCATGTTTGATGTACCCAGGTGTACCCAGGTGTGTCCCAGGTGTACCCAGCTGTGCCCAGGTGCCCCCAGGTGTGCCCAGGTGTGCCCAGGTGTGCCCAGGTGTGCCCAGGTGTGCCCAGGTGTGTCCCTGCCCAGCTGCAGTCGGTGCAGTGGCTGCAGAAGGTCGGCTGTTTGAAGAACCCCCCATGTTTGATGTACCCAGGTGTGTCACAGCTGTACCCAGCTGTGCCCAGCTGTACCCAGGTGTGCCCAGGTGTACCCAGGTGTGCCCAGGTGTACCCAGCTGTGCCCAGCTGTGCCCAGGTGTGCCCAGGTGTGTCCAGGTGTGTCACACATGTGCCCAGGTGTGCCCAGGTGTGCCCAGGTGTGCCCAGGTGTGTCCCACACGTGCCCAGGTGTGTCACTGCCCAGCTGCAGTCGGTGCAGTGGCTGCAGAAGGTCGGCTGTTTGAAGAACCCCCCATGACACACCTGTCCCATTGCCCCCAGCTGTACCCAGGTGTGCCCAGGTGCCCCCAGCTGTACCCAGGTGCCCCCAGGTGTGCCCAGGTGTGTCCCACACGTGCCCAGGTGTGTCACACACGTGCCCAGGTGTGTCACTGCCCAGCTGCAGTCGGTGCAGTGGCTGCAGAAGGTCGGCTGTTTGAATGTTTGATGTGCCCAGGTGTGTCCCAGGTGTGTCCCACATTACCCAGGTGTGCCCAGGTGTGCCCAGGTGTGCCCAGGTGTGCCCAGGTGTGTCCCAGATGTACCCAGCTGTACCCAGGTGTACCCAGCTGTGCCCAGGTGTGCCCAGGTGTGTCACTGCCCAGCTGCAGTCGGTGCAGTGGCTGCAGAAGGTCGGCTGTTTGAAGAACCCCCCATGTTTGATGTACCCAGGTGTGACACAGCTGTACCCAGCTGTACCCAGGTGTGTCCCAGCTGTACCCAGGTGTGCCCAGGTGTGTCAGGAGTATCTCAGGTGTGCCACTGACCAGATGAAGTCGGTGCAGTGGCTGCAGAAGGTTCAGTTCCTTGAGGAACCCCCCATGTTTGATGTACCCAGCTGTACCCAGCTGTGCCCAGGTGTGTCCCAGGTGTGCCCAGGTGTGTCCCAGGTGTGCCCAGGTGTGTCCCAGGTGTGCCCAGGTGTGCCCAGGTGTGTCCCAGCTGTGCCCAGGTGTGCCCAGGTGTGTCACTGCCCAGCTGCAGTCGGTGCAGTGGCTGCAGAAGGTTCGGTTCCTTGAGGAACCCCCCATGTTTGATGTACCCAGGTGTGACACAGCTGTACCCAGGTGTGCCCAGGTGTGTCCCACACGTGCCCAGGTGCCCCCAGGTGTGCCCAGGTGTGTCACTGACCAGATGAAGTCGGTGCAGTGGCTGCAGAAGGTCGGCTGTTTGAATGTTTGATGTACCCAGGTGTGTCCCACATTACCCAGGTGTGACACAGCTGTACCCAGCTGTACCCAGGTGTACCCAGCTGTGCCCAGGTGTGCCCAGGTGTGCCCAGGTGTGTCCCACACGTGCCCAGGTGTGTCACTGACCAGATGAAGTCGGTGCAGTGGCTGCAGAAGGTCGGCTGTTTGAAGAACCTGGCCGTGAACCGGTGGCTCTTCACCTCGTGCACCACCTTGTGCCGCAGCGCCCCCCGGCGGCAGAACAGCGGCCGAGCGGCGCCGGGCACGGCTGGGCTGGGCAGCGCTCCGGCCACTGACCGCTCCGGCTCGGCCAGCGCCATGGACGGACAGACGGACAGATGGACACCTGTGGGAGAGAGGGAGAGAGGTGAGGAACACCTGGATGGACACCTGGACACGTGGTGGTCACAGCGGCCGAGCAGCGCCGGGCACGGCTGGGCTGGGCAGCGCTCCGGCCACTGACCGCTCCGGCTCGGCCAGCGCCATGGACGGACGGACGGACGGACAGATGGATGGACAGATGGACACCTAGGGAGAAGAGAAAGAGTGGTAAGGAACACCTGGATGGACACCTGGACACGTGGATGGACACTGCCACTCTGGTCATGCCTTTGGTCAGCGCTCCGGCCACTGAGCGCTCCGGCTTGGCCAGCGCCATGGACGGACGGACGGACAGACAGATGGACAGACACCTGTGGGAGAGAGGTGAGGAACACCTGGATGGACACCTGGACACCTGGACACGTGGTGGTCACAGCGGCTGAGCGGCGCCGGGCACGGCCGGGCTGGACAGCGCTCCGGCCACTGAGCGCTCCGGCTCGGCCAGCGCCATGGACGGACGGATGGACAGACGGACGGATGGACACCTGTGGGAGAGAGGGAGAGAGGTGAGGGACACCTGGATGGACACCTGGACACGTGGATGGACACCTGGACATGTGGATGGACATTGATCCTCTGGTCACTCCTCTGGTCACTGAGAGTTCCGGCTCGGCCAGCGCCATGGACGGACGGACGGACAGATGGATGGACACCTGTGGGAGAGAGGTGAGTGGGACACCCGGATGGACACCTGGACATGTGGATGGACACCTGGACACGTGGATGGACATTGATCCTCCAGTCACGACTCCGGCCACCGCCCGCTCTGGCTCGGCCAGCGCCATGGACGGACAGACGGACGGATGGACGGATGGACACCTGTGGGAGAGAGGGAGAGAGGTGAGGGACACCTGGATGGACACCTGGACACCTGGATGGACACCTGGACATGTGGTGGTCACAGCGGCCGAGCGGCGCCGGGCACGGCTGGGCTGGGCAGCGCTCCGGCCACTGACCGCTCCGGCTCGGCCAGCGCCATGGACGGACAGACGGATGGATGGACAGATGGACACCTGTGGGAGAGAAGGAGAGAGGTAACGAACGCCTGGATGGACACCTGGATGGACACCTGGATGGACACCCGGACATGTGGATGGACATTGATCCTCTGGTCACTCCTCTGGTCACTGAGCGCTCCGGCTCGGCCAGCGCCATGGACGGACGGACGGACGGACAGATGGACAGATGGACACCTGTGGGAGAGAGGGAGAGAGGTGAGTGGGACACCTGGATGGACACCTGGACACGTGGATGGACATTGATCCTCCAGTCACGACTCCAGCCATGCCTGTGGTCAGCGCTCCGGCCACTGAGCGCTCCGGCTCGGCCAGCGCCATGGACAGACGGATGGACGGACGGACGGATGGACAGATGGACACCTGTGGGAGAGAGGGAGAGAGGTGAGTGGGACACCTGGATGGACACCTGGACATGTGGATGGATTGATCCTCCAGTCACGACTCCGGCCACTGACCACTCCAGCTCGGCCAGCCGTGGACAGACAGACGGACACACGGACAGACAGACGGACAGGCAGACACCCGTGGGGAAGAGAGAGGTGACGGGGACACCTGGACGGACACACGGACACCGGCCGGACATTGACCCCTCTGGCCACTGCGGGCTCACCTGTGCCATTGCTGGACAGATGGACACCTGGACAGACGGACACCCGGATGGACACCTGGACAGATGGACACCTGGACACACGGACACCCGGATAGACACACCGACACCTGGACAGACGGACACCCGGATGGACACCTGGACAGATGGACACCTGGACAGACGGACACCTGGATGGACACACGGACACCTGGACACACGGACACCCGGACGGACACCTGGATGGACACCGCCCCTCCGGCCACCCTGACCTCACTAAAACCAACAGTGGACACTGGACAGACGGACACACGGACACCTGGACGGACACCTGGACACAGGGACGGACACCTGGACGGACACACGGCCACCCGGACGGACACCTGGACACAGAGACGGACACCTGGACGTCCGGACGGACCCACGGACACCTGGATGGACATCTGGACACACTCACGGACACCTGGACGGACCCACGGACACCCGGACATCTGGATGGACTCACGGACACCTGGATGGACAAAAGGACACGGGGATGGACACACGGACACCTCGATGGACAGAAGGACACAGGGACGGACACACGGACACAGGGACGGACACACGGACAGGGGAGTGGACATACGGACACAGGAGTGGACACATGGACAGACCCACGGACACAGGGGTGGACACAGGGATGGACACACGGACAGACCCACGGACACGTGGATGGACAACTGGACACGGGGACGGACACACGGACAGGGGAGTGGACAGTGGGATGGACACACGGACACTCCCACAGATGGACACACGGACAGACCCACGGACACACGGACGGACACACGGACAGGGGAGTGGACACTGGGATGGACACACGGACACAGGGACGGACACACGGACAGAGCCACGGACACGGAGATGGACACAGGGATGGACAGACAGACAGACAGACCCATGGACGGACACACGGACAGACAGACGGACATGGGAGTGGACGCCGGGGTGGACACAGGAGCGGACACAAGGACAGACCCACGGACACGTGGACGGACAACTGGACACGGGGACGGACACACGGACAGGGGAGTGGACACGGGGACGGACACACGGACACAGGGACGGACACAGGGATGGACACACGGACACGTGGATGGACACACGGACACAGGGGTGGACACAGGGATGGACACACGGACACAGGAGTGGACACACGGACAGGGGAGTGGACACTGGGATGAACACACGGACACAGGGGTGGATACATGGACAGGGGAGTGGACACAGGAGTGGACACACGGACACAGGGGTGGACACACGGACAGACCCACGGACACAGGGGTGGACACACGGACAGGGGAGTGGACACAGGGGTGGACACACGGACACTCCCACAGACGGACACACGGACAGATCCACGGACACAGGGGTGGACACACGGACAGGGGAGTGGACACAGGGATGGACACACGGACACACCCACAAATGGACACTGGGGTGGACACAACGACAGCACCACGGACAGACGGACACACCCACGGACACTCGGACAGACGGACACACCCACGGACACTCGGACACACCCACGGACAGACGGACAGATGGACAGACCCACGGACTGACCTGGACTCTCCGGCCGCTGCTCGGACACTCGGCTGTTCCTGCTCCGGCCGGACACACGGACAGAGCCCGGCCGGACACACGGACAGAGCCCGGCCGGACACACGGACAGCCGGCCGGACACACGGACAGAGCCCGGCCGGACACACGGACAGAGCCCGGCCGGACACACGGACAGCCGGCCGCTCCCTCAGAGCCCGGACAGCCCCACGGACACCGGGCCGGCCCCACGGACAGCCGGACACACGGACAGCGCCCGGACAGACGCACGGACACTCGGACACTCGGCCGGGCCCCGCGGCAGCCGGAGAAGGGGGCGTGGCTTAGCGCGGCGGGGGCGTGGCTTAGCGCGGCGGAGGCGTGGCCTCGGCATTGCGGCAAGTGCTAAGAGGGCTGGGAGGGGGCGTGGTTTAAGTGCCATTGCTTTACATTGAGGGGGCGTGGTTTGAGTGACATCGCTTTACATAAAGGGGCGTGGTTTAGCTCCCTTTCAATGTATGAAGGGGGCGTGGTTTAGCCCTCATATACTTCCATGGAGGGGGCGTGGTTTAGCCCCCATTGATTCCTATGGAGGGGGCGTGGCTTAACCCCCCATTGAATTCTATGGGAGCAGGCGCGGCCTGGCCCTGCGGCAATGGGCGTGGCTATTCAAATGACGCCACGTAGGCGTGGTTTCTCTTAAAGGGGCCGCGTCGCTTGGGAGGAGGGGCGGGGGGAGGGGCTCCCTGAGGGAATCCTGAGCTAAAATTGGGAATTTTCTTCCCAAAAAATCCAGGCCGGGTCCCCGAGGGCCCCTCCGGGACCCAAATTTGGGGAATTTGGGACGGGTCACCCCTCCCCCACCCCCTGAGGAGCCCCCAAATTTGGGTCGGGGGGTGGGGGAGGGGCCGAGCCCGCCCTTGGATTTTGGGACTTTGGAAAAATCCTCAAATTTTGGGGGTCGTGGAATTTGGGGACCCCTCCAAAATCCCGAATTTCCCCCTGAAAATTCCTCAATTTTCCACCCCCAAAAATGCAAAATTTTCCACCCCAAAAAATGCAAAATTCCCCCCAAAAAATGCAAATTTCCTCCCTAAAAAATGCAAATTTCATCCCCCAAAAATGCAAATTTTCCCCCCAAAAATGCAAATTTTCCACCCCAAAAATGCAAAATTTTCCCCCCAAAAATGCAAATTTTTCCCCCAAAAATGCTAAATATTCTACCCCAAAAATGCAAAAATTTTCTACCCCAAAAATGCAAAATTTCCCCCCCAAAAATGCAAATTTTCCACCTAAAAATGCAAAATTTTCCACCCCCAAAAATGCAAATTTTCCACCCAAAAAATGCAAAAATTTCCACCCCAAAAATGCAAAATTTTCCACCTCAAAAATGCAAAATTTTCCACCCCAAAAATGCAAATTTCCACCCCCAAAAATGCAAATTTTTCTCCCAAAAAATGCAAAATTTTCCCCCAAAAATGCAAAATTTTCCACCCCAAAAATGCAAAATTTCCCCCCCAAAAATGCAAAATTTTCCACCCCAAAACTGCAAATTTCCTCCCCCCAAAATGCAAAATTTTCCATCCCCAAAAATGCAAATTTTCCACCCCAAAAATGCAAATTTTCCTCCCCAAAAATGCAAAATTCCCCCCCCAAAATGCAAAATTTCCCCCTAAAAATGCAATTTTTCCCCCCAAAAAATGCAAATTTCCTCCCCCCACAATATGCAAAATTTCACCCCAAAAATGCAAAATTTTCCACCCCAAAAATGCAAATTTTCTCCCCCCAAAAATGCAAAATTTCCCACCAAAAATGCAAATTTCCCACCCCAAAAATGCAAAATTTTCCACCCCAAAAATGCAAATTTTCCCCCCAAAAATGCAAAATTCCCCCCCAAAAATGCAAATTTTCCCCCCAAAAAAATGCAAAATTTTCCCCCCAAAAATGCAAATTTTCCCCCTAAAAATGCAAATTTTCTACCCCCAAAAAATGCAAAATTTCCCCCTAAAAAATCCCAATTTTCCCCCACAAAATTCTCATTTTTTCCCCAAATTCCCCCCTCAAAATTCCCAATTTTCCCCCCCCAAAATCCAATTTTTCCCATAAAAAATTTTCCCCAAAATTCCCAATTTTTTCCCATTAAAATCCCAATTTTCCCCCCAAAAATTCCCTTTTTTCCTTTAAAAATTCCCATTTTTTCCCCCAAAAAAATCCTATTTTCTCTCCCAATTTTTTCCCAAAAAATTGATTTTTTTGTCCCCCCAAATTCCCATTTTTTCCCCAAATTCCCCCCAAAATTCCCAAATGTTTCCCCCCCAAAAATCCAATTTTTCCCATAAAAAATTTTCCCCAAAATTCCCAATTTTTTCCCATTAAAATCCCCAATTTTTCCCCCAAAAATCCCAATTTTCCCCCCCAAAAATTCCTTTTTTCCCCCTAAAAATTCCCATATTTTTCCCCCAAATAATCCAATTTTCTCTCCCAAATTTTTCCCAAAAAATTGATTTTTTTGCCCCCCAAAATTCTCATTTTTTCCCTCAAATTCCCTTCAAAATTCCCAAATGTTTCCCCCCCAAAAATCCAATTTTTCCCATAAAAAAATTTCCCCCAAAACCCCCAATTTTCCCCCAAAATTCCCAATTTTTTCCCATTAAAATCCACAATTTCCCCCCAAAAAAATCCAATTTTTCCCTAAAAATTCTCATTTTTTCCCCCAAATAATTCAATTTTCCCTCCCAAATTTTTCCCAAACAGTTGATTTTTTTGTCCCCCCAAATTCCCATTTTTTTCCCCAAATTCCCCCCAAAATTCCCAAATGTTTCCCCCCAAAAAATCCAATTTTTCCCATAAAAAACTTTCCCCAAAATTCCCATTTTTTTTCCCATTAAAATCCCCAATTTTTCCCCCAAAAATCCCAATTTCCCCCCCAAAAATTCCCATTTTTTTTCCCCTAAAAATTCCCATTTTTTCCCCCAAATAATCCAATTTTCCCTCCCAAATTTTTCCCAAAAAATTGATTTTTTGTCCCCCCAAATTCCCAAATGTTTCCCCCCAAAAAATCCAATTTTTCCCATAAAAACTTTTCTCCCAAATCCCAAATTTTCCCCCAAAATTCCCAATTTTTTTCCCATTAAAATTCCCAATTTTTCCCCAAAAAATCCCAATTTTCCCCCCCAAAAATTCCCTTTTTTCCCCCTAATAATCCAATTTTCCCTCTTAAATTTTTCCCAAAAAATTGATTTTTTTCGTCCCCCCAAATTCCCATTTTTTTCCCCAAATTCCCCCCAAATTCCCAAATATTTCCCCCTCAAAATCCCCAATTCTCCCCTAAAAATCCAATTTTTCCCATAAAAAAATTTTCCCCAAAACCCCAAATTTTCCCTCAAAATTCCCAATTTTTTTTCCCATTAAAATCCCCAAATTTTCCCCCAAAAATCCCAATTTTCCCCCCCAAAAATTCCCTTTTTTCCCCCAAATAATCCAATTTTCCCTCCCAAATTTTTCCCAAAAAATTGATTTTTTTGTCCCCCCAAATTCCCATTTTTTCCCCAAATTCCCCTCAAAATTCCCAAATGTTTCCCCCCCAAAATCCAATTTTTCCCATAAAAAATTTCCCAAAAATCCCAAATTTTCCCCCAAAAATCCCAATTTCTTCCCATTAAAATCCCCAATTTTTCCCCAAAAAATCCCTATTTTCCCCCCCAAAAAATTCCCTTTTTTCCCCTAAAAATTCCCATTTTTTTTCCCCAAATAATCCAATTTTCCCTCCCAAATTTTCCCAAAAATTTGATTTTTTTGTCCCCCCAAATTCCCATTTTTCCCCTCAAAAACAACTCAGATTTTTTGGGATTTTGGGGGGAAAAACCCCAAATTTTTATTCCCAAAATTCCCAATTTTTTTTGACATTTTTAGGGAATATTTTGGAATTTTTAAATGGTTTTTAAAGATTATTTTGGGATTTTTTTAAGGTTTTTATAAAGGAATTTTTGGGGAATATTTTAGGATTTTTAGGGATTTTTTAGAGGATTATTTGGAATTTTTTAAGGATTTTTTTTAGGAATTTTGTGGGAATTTTTCTGATTTTTGGGGATTTTTTAGGGAATATTTTAGGAATTTTTTAGAGGATTATTTGGATTTTTTTAAAGATTTTTTTTAGGAATTTTGTGGGAATTTTCCTGATTTTTGGGGATTTTTTGGGGGGATTTTTTTTAATATTCCAGCAAAATTTTGGGGATTTATTTGAAGATTTTTAAAAAATATTTTGGGGATTTTTGGGGAATTTTTTAAGAAAATTTTGGGAATTTTTTAGGAATATTTTGGGATTATTTTAGGAATATTTGATGGTTTTTTCCAGGATTGTTTTGGGAATATTTTCCAAATTTTTAGAAATAATTTTGAATTGTTGGTTGGAATTTTTTGGGATTTTTGGGAATATTTTTTAGGGATATTTTTGGGGATTTTTAGGGACAGGTTTTTAATTTTTGTGGGATATTTTTTGGAATATTTCTGTGAAAAAAATCGGAAATATTTTGAATTTTTGGGCTATTTTGGTGAATTTTTTGTGAATTTTTGGGGCTATTTTTGGTGAATTTTTGGGGATATTTTAGGGAAATTTTTGCAATTTTTGTGGGATAATTTTTGTGAATTTTTTGGAATATTTTTGTGAAAAATTCGGGAATATTTTTGAATTTTTAGGATTTTTTTGTGAATTTTTGTGGAATTTTTTGAGAGGATTTTTTGGAATATTTTTGTGAAAAAATCGGGAATAGTTTTGAATTTTTGGGGATTTTTTTGGGAATTTTTTGCAATTTTTGTGGGATAATTTTTGGAATATTTTTGTGAAAAATTCGGGAATATTTTTGAATTTTTGGGGCTTTTTTTGGTGAATTTTTGGGGATATTTTTGAATCTTGAGGGGGAATTTTTGGGGATATTTTGGTGAATTTTTTCCGATATTTTGGGGATATTTTGGTGAATTTTTTTGGATATTTTGGGGATATTTTTGGGAATATTTTGGGGAATTTTTACAGGTATTTGATGGATATTTTTGGGGATACTTTTGGGAATATTTTGGTGAATTTTTTCATATATTTTGGGATATTTTTGGGATATTTTCTGGATATTTTTGGGGATACTTTGTCAATTTTTCCGATATTTTTTTATATTTTTGGGGATATTTTTTTGATATTTTAGGGATTTTTTGGGCTATATTTGGTGATATTTTGGGCTATTTTTGGGAACATTTTGGTGAATTTTTCCGATATTTTTTTTATATTTTTTGGGACATTTTCTGGATATTTTGGGGGATATTTTGGGCTATTTTTGGGGATATTTTGGGGCTATTTTTGGGAATATTTTGGTGAATTTTTCAGGTATTTTATGGATATTTTTGGGAATATTTTCAGATATTTTGGGCTATTTTTGGGAATATTTTCAGATATTTTGGGGAATATTTTATGGATATTTTTGTGGATTTTTTTGGCTATTTTTGAGGATATTTTGGGATATTTTTGGGATATTTTCTGGATATTTTATGGATATTTGGGGCTATTTTTGGGGCTATTTTTGGGAATATTTTGGTGAATTTTTTCAGATATTTTGGGCTATTTTTGGGGATATTTTGGGGATACTTTGGGCTATTTTTGGGGATATTTTTGGGAATATTTTGGTGAATTTTTCCGATATTTTTTTGATATTTTGGGGGATACTTTTGGGTCTATTCTGGTGAATTTTTTCAGATATTTTGGGCTATTTTTGGTGATATTTTGGGCTATTTTTAGGGATATTTTTAGGGAATATTTTCTGATATCTTATGGATATTTTGGGCTATTTTTGGGAATATTTTCAGATATTTGATGGATATTTTTGGGGATATTTGGGGATATTTTGGGCTATTTTTGGGGATATTTTGGGCTATTTTTGGGGATGTTTTTGGGACTATTTTGGTGAATTTTTCCAATATTTTTTTGATATCTTTGGTGATATTTTGGGGATATTTTGGGCTATTTTTGGGAATATTTTGGTGAATTTTTTCAGATATTTTGGGATATTTTTGGGAATATTTTGGTGAATTTTTTCTGATATTTTATGGATATTTTATGGATATTTTGGGCTATTTTTGGGGCTATTTTTGGTGAATTTTTCCAGATATTTTGGGATATTTTGGGGGATATTTTATGGATATTTTGGGGATATTTTGGGCTATTTTTGGGGCTATTTTTGGGGCTATTTTTGGGACTACTTTGGTGAATTTTTTAAGATATTTTATGGATATTTTTGGGCTATTTTTGGGTCTACTTTGGTGAATTTTTACAGGTATTTTATGGATATTTTGGTGAATTTTTTATGATATTTGATGGATATTTTGGGGATATTTTGGGCTATTTTTGGGAATATTTTCAGATATTTGATGGATATTTTGGGGATATTTTGGGCTATTTTTGGTGATATTTTGGGATATTTTCGTGGATTTTTGTGGCTATTTTTGGGGATATTTTGGGGGATATTTTTGATATTTTTGGGGATATTTTTGTGATTTTTTTTTCAGATATTTTGGGCTATTTTTGGTGAATTTTTTCAGATATTTTTGGGGCTATTTGGGGCTATTTTTGGGGCTATTTTTGGGAATTTTTTGGTGAATTTTTTCAGATATTTGGGGCTATTTTTGGGAATATTTTGGTGAATTTTTTTCAGATATTTTGGGCTACTTTTTGGTGATATTTTGGTGATATTTTGGTGATATTTTGGGGCTATTTGGGGCTATTTTTGGGAATATTTTGGTGAATTTTTCCGATATTTTTTTGATATTTTTGGTGATATTTTGGGGATATTTTGAGCTATTTTTGGTGATATTTTGTTGATACTTTCGGCTATTTTTTGGTGATATTTTTGGGCTATTTTTGGTGATATTTTGGGAATATTTTGGTGAATTTTTTTCAGATATTTTGGGCTATTTTTGGTGATATTTTGGGGATATTTTGGGCTACTTTTGGGGATATTTTGGGGAATATTTTGGTGAATTTTTTTCTGATATTTTTCTGGGTATTTTTGGGGATATTTTGGTGAACTTGTTTTGATATTTTATGGATATTTGGGGATATTATTGTGGGTTTTTTGGGCCATTCTTGGGGATATTTTGGGATATTTTTTTGATATTTTTGGGGATGTTTTGGTGATATTTGCGGCTATTTTTGGGGCTATTTTTGGGTCTATTTTTGGTGAATTTTTTCAGCTATTTTCTGGATATTTTTTGGTGATATTTTTGGGGATATTTTGGGCTATTTTTGGGGATATTTTTGGGAATATTTTGGTGAACTTTTTTGGATATTTTATGGATATTTTATGGATATTTTGGGATATTTTTGGGGCTATTTTTGGTGATATTTTTGTTGATACTTTGGGCTATTTTTGGTGATATTTTGGGCTATTTTTGGTGATATTTTGGGGATATTTTAGGCTATTTTTGGTGATATTTTGGGCTATTTTTTGGTGATATTTTGGTGATATTTTGGGAATATTTGGGGCAGTTTTTGGGGTTCTTCCTGGCCTTTCTCAGAGCTCGTCGTGGCCCCTGTGCAGGTCCTGCCCGTAGTCGGTGGCTCTGCTGCCCACGAAAATCTCCCAGCGCCCCAAAATCTCCTCCCGGCTCAGGGCCCCGTCCTGCGGAAAATTCCAGAAAATTCCTGAAAATTTGGATTATTCCCAAAAAAATCCCACCCAGAAAAGGCAAAAAATTCCCTCAAAATTGACCCAAATCACCCCAAAAATTCAGATTAAAATGACCCAAAATTTGCCCAAAATCTCCTCCCGGCTCAGGGCCCCGTCCTGCGGAAAGTTCCGGAAAAAAATTCCCAAAAATTCGGATTATTCCCCAAAAAATCCCACCCAGAAAAGGCAAAAATTGAGCAAAATTCCCTCAAAATTGACCCAAAATACCCCAAAAATTCAGATTAAAATGACCCCAAAATTGATCCAAAATTGAGTAAAAATTAGGTAAAATTAATATTCCCAAAATTAATTAATTAATAGCTCCAAAATTTCCCCCAAAATCCACCCCAAAATTGCCAGAAAATTGAGAAAAAAATTCCTAAAATTCCCCAAAATTTGCCCAAAATCTCCTCCCGGCTCAGGGCCCCGTCCTGCGGAAAGTTCCGGAAAAAATTCCCAAAAATTCGGATTATTCCCCAAAATAATCCCACCCAGAAAAGGCAAAAAATTCCCTCAAATTCCCTCAAAATTGACCCAAAATTGACCCAAATCACCCCAAAAATTCAGCTTAAAATGACCCAAAATTGACCCAAAATTAACCCAAAATTAATCTAAAATTGAATAAAAATTAGGTAAAATTAATATTCCCAAAATTAATTAATTAATATCCCCAAAATTTCCCCAAATCCCCCCAAAATTGCCAAAAAAATTGAGAAAATTCAGGATCATCCATTAAAAAAATCCCACCCAGAAAAGGCAAAAATGGGGGAAAAAAATAACCCAAAAAAAGGCAAAAATTGAGCAAAATTTCCTTTAAAAATTGACCCAAAATTGACCCAAATCACCCCAAAAATTCAGATTAAAATGACCCAAAATTTGCCCCAAAATCTCCTCCCGGCTCAGGGCCCCGTCCTGCGGAAAGTTCCGGAAAAAATTCCCAAAAATTCGGATTATTCCCCAAAAAATCCCACCCAGAAAAGGCAAAAATCCCTTTAAAATTGACCCAAAATTGACCCAAAAATTCAGCTTAAAATGATCCAAAATTGACACAAATTGATCCAAAATTCAGTAAAAAATTAGGTAAAATTAATATTCCCAAAATTAATTAATTAATATCCCCAAAATTTCCCCAAATCCACCCCAAAAAAGGCAAAAAATTGAGCAAAATTTCCTAAAATTCCCCAAAATTTGCCCAAAATCTCCTCCCGGCTCAGGTTCCCGTCCCTGCGGAAAGTTCCAGAAAAAATTCCCAAAAATTCGGATTATTCCCCAAAAAAATCCCACCCAGAAAAGGCAAAAATTGAGCAAAATTCCCTCAAAATTCCCTCAAAATCACCCCAAAAAATTCAGATTAAAATGACCCAAAATTGATCTAAAATTGAATAAAAATTAGGTAAAATTAATATTCCCAAAATTAATTAATTAATATCCCCAAAATTTCCCCAAATCCACCCAAAATTGCCAAAAAATTGAGAAAATTCAGGATCATCCATTAAAAAATCCCACCCAGAAAAGGCAAAAATTGAGCAAAATTTCCTTTAAAATTGACCCAAAATTGACCCAAATCACCCCAAAAATTCAGATTAAAATGACCCAAAACTGACCCAAAAATTGATCCAAAATTGAGTAAAAATTAGGTAAAATTAATATTCCCAAAATTAATTAATTAATATCCCCAAAATTTCCCCAAATCCACCCCAAAATTGCCAAAAAAATTGAGAAAAATTTCCTAAAATTCCCCAAAATTTGCCCAAAATCTCCTCCCGGCTCAGGTTCCCGTCCTGCGGAAAGTTCCGGAAAAAATTCCCAAAAATTCGGATTATTCCCAAAAAAAATCCCACCCAGAAAAGGCAAAAATTGAGTGAAATTCCCTTTAAAATTGACCCAAAATTGACCCAAATCCCCCCAAAAATTCAGATTAAAATGACCCAAAATTTGCCCAAAATCTCCTCCCGGCTCAGGTTCCCGTCCTGCGGAAAGTTCCGGAAAAAATTCCCAAAAATTCGGATTATTCCCAAAAAAAAATCCCACCCAGAAAAGGCAAAAATGGAGCAAAATTCCCTCAAATTTGACCCAAAATCACCCCAAAAATTCAGATTAAAATGACCCAAAATTTGCCCAAAATCTCCTCCCGGCTCAGGGCCCCGTCCTGCGGAAAGTTCCGGAAAAAATTCCCAAAAATTTGGATTATTCCCAAAAAAAATCCCACCCAGAAAAGGCAAAAATTGAGTGAAATTCCCTTTAAAATTGACCCAAAATTGACCCAAATCACCCCAAAAATTCAGATTAAAATGACCCAAAATTTGCCCAAAATCTCCTCCCGGCTCAGGTTCCCGTCCTGTGGAAAGTTCCGGAAAAAATTCCCAAAAAATTCGGATTATTCCCAAAAAAAATCCCACCCAGAAAAGGCAAAAATGGAGCAAAAATTCCCTCAAAATTTCCCCAAATTTTGCCCAAATCCCCCACAAAAATTGCCCTAAAAAAGCCTCAAAAATGCCAGAAAATTTCAGGAAAATTCGGATTATCCCCCAAAAAAATCCCACCCAGAAAAAGGCAAAAATGGAGCAAAATTCCCTTTAAAATTGACCCAAAATTGACCCAAAATCACCCCAAAAATTCAGATTAAAATGACCCAAAATTTGCCCAAAATCTCCTCCCGGCTCAGGTTTCCCGTCCTGCGGAAAGTTCCGGAAAAAATTCCCAAAAATTCGGATTATTCCCCAAAAAATCCCACCCAGAAAAGGCAAAAAATTCCCTCAAAATTGACCCAAAATTGACCCAAATCACCCCAAAAATTCAGATTAAAATGACCCAAAATTTGCCCAAAATCTCCTCCCGGCTCAGGTTCCCGTCCCTGCGGAAAATTCCGGAAAAAATTCCCAAAAATTCGGATTATTCCCCAAAAAAAATCCCACCCAGAAAAGGCAAAAATTGGGCAAAATTCCCTTTAAAATTGACCCAAAATTGACCCAAATCACCCCAAAAATTCAGATTAAAATGACCCAAAATTGACACAAATTGATCCAAAATTTCATAGTTAAAAATTAGGTAAAATTAATATTCCCAAAATTAATTAATTAATATCCCCAAAATTTCCCCAAATCCACCCCAAAATTGCCAGAAAATTGAGAAAAATTTCCTAAAATTCCCCAAAATTTGCCCAAAATCTCCTCCCGGCTCAGGGCCCCGTCCTGCGGAAAGTTCCGGAAAAAATTCCCAAAAATTCGGATTATTCCCAAAAAAATCCCACCCAGAAAAGGCAAAAATTCCCTCAAAATTGACCCAAATCACCCCAAAAATTCAGCTTAAAATGACCCAAAATTGACACAAATTGATCCAAAATTGAGTAAAAATTAGGTAAAATTAATATTCCCAAAATTAATTAATAATATCCCCAAAATTTCCCCAAATCCACCCCAAAATTGCCAGAAAATTGAGAAAAAATTTCCTAAAATTCCCAAAAATTTGCCCAAAATCTCCTCCCGGCTCAGGGCCCCGTCCTGTGGAAAGTTCCAGAAAATTCCCAAAAATTCGGATTATTCCCAAAAAAAATCCCACCCAGAAAAGGCAAAAAATTCCCTCAAAATTGACCCAAATCACCCCAAAAAATTCAGATTAAAATGACCCAAAATTGCCAGAAAATTTCAGGAAAATTTGGATTATCCCCCAAAAAAAATCCCACCCAGAAAAGGCAAAAATGAGGGAAAAAAA